>NC_140166.1:197952051-198083159 GCF_963971535.1 Notolepis coatsorum
AGTTGACCCCTTTGGCGCCTGTCTAGTCAGCAGTGCTCCAGGCTCGGGTCGAGTTCCTGTGCCTGGATTGAGGGATCGACCTTTTCTAGAGGTCGTCTCCCCGGTGTGCTGCCTGCTCCCGCTGTAGGTGTAGCCTCTTGAGTGCTTCGAGTTATAGCCACGCTGACTGCCTGAGTATTCCAGGGTCAGTGAGCCAGGCGGCGTGCTATTGGGGGGAAGGGCCTGCTCTTGGATGGGCCCTGTCCGAATACGCTGGCGATGTGGGGGGCGGTGTCACTAGTGACCGCCTGGTGAGGTCTCGATGCTGTGGCGGCATTGGCCTCTCCGGGCCCCCTTTTTCCGGGGGGATCCAGTCCCTTCTGGGTCTGGGTCTTCCTTCGCGCTCCGCTGCTACGGCCTTGCCACGGGGTTGAGCTTTGCTCTTGACCCCGTGTTTTTGGGGGTGGTAACGAGGTTTGTTCCTTCCGTTCGTTCCCTGGTGGCATGCGGGTTGTGCGTGTGTGTAGTCGTGGGTACCTACCCCACGGTCTGCTCACCCTGTGCGTTAAGTTGCTTGAGTTCCTCATCGCGCAGTCGGATCCGTCTCCCTTCCGTCCTCCAATAGGGAGGGTTCCCTCCAATAGGGAGGGTCGGGGGGGCTCGGATCCTCCCCGGTTCTGATGGTTGTGGGGGGCCTCAGTGGGGTGCATTTGTCGGGCTTAAGCTCTGCTAAGCCCCTGGGTTGCCACTATGACGCTGAGCAGAGCCATTGTGATATATAACGTACGGTTATGTATATAACCATAGTTATATGATCAATGGTGACGCTCAGCGTCAGACTCACTGTGGCCCCTTTGATCTTGCCTTGTGGTGAAAGATTGGGAAGGAGATGATGGTATGGCCACACCCCTGCTTATGTAGGTAAGCGGATGGGGGTGTGGCCAGACAGATGATGGTATATAAAGGTACATTGTGAAAATGTATTTCAGTGCAAGTACTGACGTGAAGAGTATTGCCACTATGACGCTGAGCGTCACCATTGATCATATAACTATGGTTATATACATAACCGTACGTTTTTACTTGTGGTCAATAAACCAATAATCTGGGTGTATTTCCCACAAGCAAACACAAGAATCTTTTGTCTTTATACACCTTTATTTTGCCCCCAAACCCTGCCCCCTCACGCCACCTGCCCACCCCACACACTATATGAATTGAAAATGGGGGACCCTGATGGAAACAAGACAAACGTCTTTCTCAGGTCTGCATCCCCTTAACAATTGTATGTATTGAGCCGTACTGTATTGTACCCATTCTGCAATCTGTTAAATAAAGTTTTCATTCATTAATTCATTCACCCACTATAAGGGACTGCAGGTTCTGCTCAGTAATACACATACACTTACATTAACATTAATACACATACATTAATATATCTATATATCTTAGTTACTTATCATTTATTTTTCTCATATTTTTATATTCAGATCTAATTTCATTGCTTATATTTATGTCTTTCTACTATTACCCTGCCCATACCTGTACCTCTCCTCCCCCCTCCCCCATGCTGCTATGATACCCAGATCTCCCCAAGGGGATCAATAAAGGCATATCTTATCTTATCTTAAGGTTGTCCTCACAAAGAGGAATTGCAGATACATAATTCATCTTTTTACTCTCTACTTAACACTAACTCTGTGACATCTCTCAATGTCTATGTATACTGTTACTATTAGATGAATACAAAATAAACTCTTAATCACTGTATTTAAAGGGGACATGCATTATAAATGGCATTTTTTCTGTGTTTAGCATGGTTTTATAGTAATAGGGGTTAGTATCAATGGGTCTGTGTCTCTAATTACCATATTGACTCATCACTCTAGTCTCGAGTTCACGAGATCTTCCCTCACTCAACTAAGCTGTTCTGATTTGACAGTTTTGCTGACGTGAATATAGCACTGATTTGCATAACTAACGCCCCCTCTATGGTTGACAGCGACAGCAGAGCGAGTGGAAAATCTTCACTTCCTCAAACAGAGCGAGGCAGAGAGCACATAGTGTAACCCGACACTTCCTCAAACGAGCGAGAGAGAGAGGGAGAGATAGAGAGGGAGAGATAGAGAGGGAGAGAGATGGAGAGAGAGAGAGAGAGAGAGGGACCCGTCTTCTCTCACACACGCAGCGTTTACAGTGCTCCGTGCCTCTGTGTGTCCCTCTCTCTCTCTCCCTCTCTCCCTCTCTATCTCTCTCTCGCAGTCGAGCACCAGCATATCACTGTAATATCTTTGCGCATGCTCCCATGCGCACGCCCGTATTCCGATCCGTACAATAATAATCACAGGGGTATATATTGTCATTTGAAACAAGTTACCAATGCATTGTCCCGGCGAAATGAATTAGTATCCCCCTCAGTCTCTCTATATCTCTCTCTGTGCCAGTCGCAGACTGTGTGGATGACTGTCACTCAAAGTGCTTATGGGCGGAGCCAGGCCAACACAGCCTGAAATTCAAAGTGAGAAAAATTTGGCTTTTGAGTACTTGATATAAAACAATTAATTTTTTTGAACAGAACAGATGTGTTCAATAGACTCACAGGAATTGTGTAAAGTTGCACAAATAGTGCTAGGAATAGCAATGCATGTCCCAGGACAATACCAGTGTTTTTGACATGTGGACAATGTGGGTACTATATTACTCTTGCTTTGTTACATGACCAGATAGATTTTTTTGTATCATGACTGAAATATTTGGTAGCCATTTTATTGTTGTGATTCACCATTGCCCCCCAGGCTTCTAGACTGTCTGATCTGAACATGTGCAACAACTCAACTAAACGTTACTGTATGCCTCTGAGGTGTCACACATACTGTAACGTTTCCTCAAAGGCCCAAAGGCAAATCTTTTGAGGAAAGCCCTACATCAGAGGTTAGCATGTCATTGTTTTTTAATTATACATTTGTCTGATACCATGTAGTAATAAATCAGCACAACTTGCACTTCTAAACATTTCAATAATGGGAAAAGATGCCGAACAATGATGGGTATCAACTCCTATCAAGGCGAGAATTATACACAATCGACACGTCAAACAACACTGGTATTGTCCTTTAGTTTCTGAACCATTCTCAATTCTGAGACCAGCAAGAACACCACATATACACATAGCAGCAGTTGAAAAATCCATTGTGGTACACCATATTTGATTTAGAGGATTTTTGAGGACAAATAGTCCTGTCTAAGAAGTGAAAACCACCATGAGAGCATCAGCCTGTTGGAATGGGATAACTCAAGATGACACAGGATGACTAATCCTGAATAGACCATGGCACGGCTGACAGATCTTAGATGTTCCCATGGATTTGGAACATGTAGATTACAGTGCTAAAGTTTTCATATTTCAACATTTGGAATAATTTTACACTAGGCTGCATTTAGACAGAGATTAATGTAAAAAAAATTTATAACTGTTGCATTTTTTAAATACATTTTAAATACATATTGTCCCCCTTAAATAGCTGTATAATCTTCGCTGAATCTCATTTATCGGAAAGGAAATGGTCCATATAAAGTCGTGTCTAATCTTTCTCATTCATCTCAACTAAGCCGTGTGACCTACACGAACCATGACGTTCTGACACAGATCCTGGCCACCCACAGATATAAGAGGTTCTGCCAAATGCAGTCAGAGACAATTTTCAACTTGTTTGATTTGGCACCGATATGTCTTCTCATAATAATTCAGTGTCTTTGGGTTCTTGAAAAGCGCTTTATAAATAAAATGTATTATTATTATTATTATTATTATTATTATTATTATTATTATTATTATTATTATTATTATTATTATTATTATTATTATTATTATTATTATTATTATTATTATTATTATTATTATTATTATTATTATTATTATTATTATTATTATTATTATTATTATTATTATTATTATTATTATTATTATATAAGTAGAGTGGTAATGATGGTGAAGTGAAAGTTACGGTTTAAACTTTACGTTTTGGTTATATATGTTCAATCAAACTAGAATCCTGTGAAACCTTACAAGGTCTCTCAGTGGATCACTGGAAGACATGTCGGTTGCAGTAATGATTTATTCATACATTGCTGCTCAAATATATATCCACCGATCAAATGACAGTCATTACACTGTCATCGTGATCAAACGTTTTATGCAGATGTGAGTAATAGTATAATTAACTGCACAGATGCAAAGATGACTATGACAAAGTCCTTGTAATTCCCTCTCTATACACTTTGATTTGCCCAACGCCACTTTTTGCTTTTTTTTGCTTCGTAAGCAGAATTGTGTCTAGAAATGTATGCTTGATTGCTTAGCTGTATGATCTACCACATTGGAACACTAAAATGTGAAATAGCAGCGTTGCCAATTGTAATAGTTTGCCCCAAGCAGTACACTCCTGAATGCCTTTCTAGGAACTAGGAGTCTTTCTTTTGGTCAATAAACAGCTGTTATCTTTCTTCCCAGTGGAATCTAAGCCTACAAAAGTAAGGTTGCTAACAGAAAAGGTGCAGATAGCATGCAGCACCATGGAGATGTTGTAAAAACAGTAACATCAGTGTAGCTGAACCCGCTGGGGGGGTCTCGGGACCAGTGATCCAAACATAAACAAACAGGTCAACATTTGGGTCATTACCAAAAAAATCGAGAAATTTTTTTGACATGTTTTCATTCTCTAGTTGACTGAGCTCTTGATAAGGACTAACACTAGACAGTCAAATGTACATTTTCAGTTGTATTTGCTCTACGTTGTGGCTGTAATATGTAGCCTATATTTACATTGATAATGTTTGTATTTGTATCATTTGGCATGTCACTGTATATCATTTGTCATTGCTACAGTAAATTGAAAAGATAGATGCAGTTCATTCCTCAAGTAAACACAGATTTACACAACCGTAGGATATTCAGCAAGAATATGCAGAAAGAAAATCCAGTATTTCAAGTCAAGTCAAGACTCCTCTTTGGCAGTAGTAACTTGATAGTGTTTCCCTCTCTCTCTCTCTCTCTCTCTCTCTCTCTCTCTCTCTCTCTCTCTCTCTCTCTCTCTCTCTCTCTCTCTCTCTCTCTCTCTCTCTTCTCTCTCGCTCTCGCTCTCCATCACCCTCTCTCTCTTTCTCCCTCTCTCTCTCTCTCCCCCCCCCTTTCTCTCTCTCACACACCAATAATATGCTCACATTCTTGTTTAAACAGGATACAGGCAAGTCTGGGGATGTGTCACATTTCTAACAGATCCAATCATGTAATGGAGAACACATGTAGAGGCTGGAGCATGTAGAAACAGGAAAGAATCGGTGCTAGAAGGGAAAGTGATCACAAACAGTGGGAAGTGATGGATGGGACACCAGTTTTTCCTGAGGGAGAAATTAAATGTTTCACATGTTCAGTGAGATTGATTGGCAGATAAAAAAGCAGTGTTTACTTAAGTGTTAACACACACACACACACACACACACACACACACACACACACACACACACACACACACACACACACACACACACACACACACACACACACACACACACACACACACACACACACACACACACACACACACACACACACACACACACACACACACACACACTTTGACATACCTAAAATAACTCAGAAGAGCTCATGACCCACAATTATTTTAACGCAAACAAAAAGGCATCTGGGCATGCTTTTGTATATTTGCTAATTCTGAGCTCATTCTTGGAGTAAGTATTCAATGTTTTATATTATGATTCAGGGGAACCTTTGTTTCAGGTGGAGTTCAAATTCACCCTCATGCCTTTTTGTGAGCATGCCATATTTGCCTCAAATAATGATAATAATAATATTGCTGTAATAGTTGACAGGAAATACATGTGGGTCCAAACTGAATCCCCCAACAGAATTCTAGTGAAACTGTATGTACGGCGGTACATACATTATAAAACACAATGCTGTTCATATAGAACTTTTTTACATTCAAACATCTGAAGAATTTCCAAGAAAAGCGTCTCAGAGAGCTGGGAATAGGAGGGCTGTGTTACAAAACTATTGCTTAATGTCATGGGGAGATGTTGTACTGTTCAGTAAACCAGTTTGCTTAGTGTTGCAATAAGTCACATAATAATTCAAAACACCAGTGGAATGAAGGCTCATACCCCATCCTGGATGTGTGCTATTGCTCAGAGTAGACAGTGATAATAATAGATGCTGTGCTATGGCGCCACCTGCTGGTTAGAAGTTGCCAGCAGAAGATGTTCTTATGTATGTAATTTATTTTTAACCTTAAGTCAAATAAACAGGAAAGAAATATTGGAAGACACTTTAATCAAATTATAATAGGCTTATACAATCATATTTAATGCTGCTGTCAGGTGAAAACCACATACAGTATATTCACCTTTTAAATTGAATTGTCATTTTCATGTTTTGCCTTGAATTGAAAGTTGACATTGTTCCCTAAGGTGTAAGCTATTTTCATGAAAGACTTTTTCATGAAAAAGCCTCTTGTGTGGTGAGGCGAAACGCTGTTGAGTAGCACAGTAATCTTTTTTCCTTTCCTGAAGTTGTTCTTGTGATACCAGCATTAATTGGACTACTTTGATGGGGGATGTGCTTGAACTGTAAGCAATTTTCATGACACTGAAAAGGCCAATGGACTTCAGAAATACATTTTCAATCTGAAGATTAGTTTATTTGTATTCATTCCTGAAAGATTGACCATCTTGGAGATAGAATGTTGTCGTCCAACAGCGGTGCCTGCAGTATTGTCATATAAACAGCATATAGCCCATTATTTGCTATTAATTTAATTTCAACGTCATGTTCTTGAGTTTGTATTTCTCCTTAAAATCCATTAATGCAAACAGAGTGTGATGAAGTTCAGACTTACATCAATGATGCATTTATGAAATGCTTTACTTGTTAAAGTCCTGCCACAAAGTATAAGCAATATAGAAAAGAATATTACACATTAACTTGACCAGAAACAAACAGAAACTTGAATTCTAGAATGGACTACATTTGATTTCTGTTATTGTTTATATAAGCAAACACTCCAATAGAGGCACTGCATGTTAGTGTAGTTATCTTTCTCCTAGTATGGCTGCCTGTAACCATTGGTAACTACCTTCAAAAGAAAATACATAATTTATGTGCAGTGGTAGAGTAGGTAAAACACTGCAAATGCATGATATTACTATTCAACTGTAACCTGTTTACAAGATCCAGTAATAAGACACCAAATTATTATAATTTCTTTATATATATATTTCAAATATGTACAAAACAATGGCTTCTATGTTACAGGCAGCCATGCTGGAAGAAAGAGAACTACACAAACATTCCATGCAAGGCCTCTATTGATTCTATCACTGCAACAGGAAATTAACAGTAGTCCAAGTTGTTTCCTAGCAACACATCAAACATTCCACTGAACCTCCAACGAGGACAGTGTTTTATAGAGAGATGCATTGGGTCCAATACTGTTCTACCATTTCTCTCCACCCTAGGACTGTAAGTACAGGAGTCAACCACGATGGCAGCATGACGGTTTGTCTGTGCAGTTTGCACTTATGTATCTTCATCTACGAAATACCTTGCAACGTTCTGAAATATTCATCCAATCACTCAACCAACCTACTAATCCTATAGGACCTGTTTTTCCCTGGCCCTCTGTTGTGTGTTTCTATCTGATCAAAGCCCACTATATCTTCCCTACACAGATTACCTGTGGTCTTTCTTGGATGACACCTCCGCAATCATTTTTACATTTTGTAGTAGGATTGGAGTGATGCTGATAACAATATACAGTAATGATGAGCTAATATTTTATGTCAGTAAGCCCATTGTACTGACCATATTCACATGGTGGCCATTTAGCTCTTATGTCATGCTCAGCTTGGGTTCCTTTCCGCCCTGTTCTAAATGAACCCCATCCTGACCAGGGCATAAGAGCTAAATGTCGGCCACACTGTAAAAAAGGTAAATGTCTGGCAGCAACGGTTGCCAAATACTTACTGTCAAATTACAGTAAAATAAAATACATTTACAGATTACAACCTTTATTTAATGGTTAATATTTTGGTAAAAGGTAATTTACTGTATTTGTATGGCATTTACACTTAAAGTAGAAAAAGTAATCTGTAAAATAATACAGTGAATTTCCCGTGAAATATAATTTTTATTCTACAGTGCATGTGAATATGGTCAATTGAGCATTGTCGATCACGTGTCTAGCCCAACAGGCCACAGCTAATTATTGGGAGCTAGCTGAGATTGTAGGGGCATCTCTAACCCATAATAACCTCAACATTAGACTTCAACATTGCAGTTCAAAATATTGCACAAAACACTGAATTATCTTCAGCACAAGATGGCGCTACAGTATACAATGTGTGTGTGTGTGTGTGTGTGTGTGTGTGTGTGTGTGTGTGTGTGTGTGTGTGTGTGTGTGTGTGTGTGTGTGTGTGTGTGTGTGTGTGTGTGTGTGTGTGTGTGTGTGTGTGTGTGTGTGTGTGTGTGTGTGTGTGTGTGTGTGTGTGTGTGTGTGTGTGTGTGTGTGTGTGTGCGTGCGTGCGTGCGTGCGTGCGTGCGTGCGTGCGTGCGTGCGTGCGTGTGTGTGTGTGTGTGACTGATAACTGCATAGGGCACTACCACAGTGAATCCATTCCATGTCCTATAATACCCTGTTATAGAACAACACAGACGGCAGTGGGGTCGCGTGTGTCCACGGCTGCTGCAGTCCATTTCTTATAGTCTACTGTGTGAAGGGGCGAGTAAGCCGTCGCCTCCACCGACCTCCTCTTCTGTGCCCTGTGAAGGAGGATCCTGTAGGTTCCCGTCAGAGGGCTGCGAGAGTCTGAACATGCGTTGTCTTGGAGATGAGCCGCCCGGATCCCCAGGTCAGACAGCAACCTCTTCACCTCCTGCTCCTCCACGCACAGAGCCTCTGAGTCCTGGGCCAGGCGTGATGGGGTCAGGGGCAGGGGAGTGTATGCCAGAGGGCACTCGGTCCCCTTCAGCCAATTACTGATTGTAAAAGAGTTGAGAGAGATGCGATGAACAGGATGGCCAGCTGACACTGGTCGGGCACGTAGGCAGGAATGGAGAAGGCCCCTTGGTGGATACAGCGTTTCAGCCTGTCCACGTTGTCCCCTTGGAAAGGCATGGTGGCGGTCACCAGGAAGTAGAGGAGGACGCCCAGTGCCCAGATGTCTGTGTAGCGGCCGAGGTAGCCTTTGTCCTTAAAGAGTTCAGGAGCAGCGTAAGGCGGGGAGCCGCAGAAGGTGGTGAGGACCTCAGTGGGACCGCACACTGTGCTGAAGCCGAAGTCGCCCACTTTAATGCAGTAGTTGGTGGTGTAGAAGATGTTGCGTGCCTTCAGGTCTCGATGGACAATGTTGTTTTCATGCTGGAATTGGACCCATGGTAGAGACAAAAGAAAGAAAAAATTATTGAACTTTACCAGAACCTTTACCAGAACCTTGAAAATACAACACAACATTTGAGTAATAAGCAAAAAATCAAATTACTGATACATTTTTGTGGCTGACATGTTTGTGAAAGTTGTGCTTTCCCTGATTGTTGAAGATGTCTCGTGACGTCAAGTTGGTTTCATAAACAGCCTCGCGTGGGTCTCACATTACCCGACGATGAGAACGTTCACAAAGCAACCGAGGGAGCTGCCCGTGTGTAGTCTGAGTTTACCATGTGTCTGACGGCAGAGGTGACCTGGGCGAAAGATGAGCTTGGACTCCCGTCCGTCAGCTCCCCTTAGTGACGACGTGAGAGTACAGGTCTCCCCGGCTGCCGTACTCCATGGCCAGGTACAGCTTGTGCTGGTCTCCACCACCTCGTACAGACGCACCACATTGGGGTGGCACAGCGCCTCCATGCACCCTATCTCTGAGGCGAACATGGAGTGGCTCGTCTTGTCTAGACGCTGCTTGTCCAGGACCTTGATGGCCACCCTCTCTGAGGAAAGAGCAGAGGTCGGGATTAAAGGTCATTAGGTGACATGAAGGGGGGGGGGGGGGGGGGGGGGCTGGAGAGAAGAGAGAGGGCAGGACAGAAAGGTCAAGATATGGTCAGAGGGATATCCATACATGGTACGGAGTGAGACACACCAGGAAGAGGAGGAGAGAGATGCCAAGAGTGTATAAAGAGCAGAGGAAACAGGAAATCATACACGGCATCTGCTCTAATCTAATTGGAAGATTGTAGAAGCATTATTTATGGTATGACAAAATGTGCCTAAGAGAGGAATATGCCCCCCCTCTGCAATTATGAATGCACAACCCCCCCCCCCCCCCCCCCCCCCCCCCCCCCCCCCCCCCCCCCCCCCCCCCCCCCCCCCCCCCCCCCCCCCCCCCCCTCACCCATCCACATACACAAGCATATATATGCACACATACACACGCGCGTGCACACACGCGCGCGCGCGCGCCTCTCGTGTGTTATTTCCTTTAGGGCATCTCATCCTAATCCAGCTGCATTGCAAGGTAAATCTCATCCTGCTCTCAACAGAAATTAGAGAGATGCTATTGAGACATGACATGAGTTCATTAAAGGGGGGGGGGGGGCAGGGTGGATCTGGGGTCATCAGAGGGGCTTATTCACATGACCACCCCGTCCACTGCATGAGGATTCACCTCCACCTAATACCCCCTGGAGTCGCACACTGTGTGGCAGGAATGACTGCAGAGACGGTCGAGAGTGGTCAGTGGGAATGCAAGTATGTCATGTCACATAGTTAGATACAGACAGACTAAACCAGATTCAATTAATCTGTTGAAACGCTAGAAAGAGGACAGGAAAGATGAGTGAGTGAGTGAGTGAGTGAGTCAGTCGGTCGGTCAGTAAATAGGTGGAACTGAATGAGTAAATAAATTCAAGTGAACAGGAAGAACAAGAAGTATAAATGACCACTAATGGTAGTCAGCATTGCCTTCGGCTTAGGCCAGCTGTCATACTGGCTCAATTGGCAGAGTCAGCGGGGAGTGGACAGCGACTCTACAGGTCAGTTGGGGACGCCTGCACAGCAGAGACAGAAATAGTGGGGGGTAGTGGTAGTGTGAGCCTCCCACACGTTACACCTCGCCATGAGAGGCGCGCTGGTGGGAGCTCCATAGCTCACAGCATATCTCTGCGCTATTTCTGCGTCGGGGAAAACCGTGCTTGTCACGGATCTGGGGGACACGAGTTCGATTCCCGGACCCGCCGTCATTTCTCAGAATGTCTCCCCTGCTCTACATCCCATTTTCAACCTGTTTCTGTCGGTCATGCTTGACCAGAAAAGCGATAAACGCTAAAAAATTAAGTTTTAGAGAGGCCGCGCTGGCAGGTGAAAAGATGTGACAGGCTGCCTCCTCGTGTACCGGAGGGGACACGTGATGCAAGGCTTCTATCCTCCCTACAACCGACCAGTGGGGGGCATATGCGAGCAATGTTCAAGACAGGGGCGGGGAGAATTGGAAACACGAAATTGGGATGGGAGAAAAATAGAAAAAAATAAGGAGAAAAGGTGGATCGAAAAAATAAAATTACCACTAATGGCTGACCTTCAGTAAGGGTGTGGATGCCCAGCCTGACGTGAGAGAAGTGTCCCTCCCCTATTTCGCCGCGCAGCTCATAGAACCCGATCCTCCGGCCCAGTGTCAGGTCGTTGACCACCCTCTGGTTGTGGACCATGTCAGAGACCAGCCGTTCAAACGGTGAGTGCCTCATCCTCTCTGCCTCAGTGAGCGGGGGGGGACGCAGACAGCAGCAGCGCACTGCGAGGCGGCAGCTTCCTTAGCCTTGGACTTGGTCTCTTTGCGTTTTGGCCATAATCTTGTTTTGATGCCTTCTGGGGGGAAAAAACACTGGATTGGATGATTGAAGTCTATCAGTAACAAGGAAGAAACAAGACATATTGGCAATTTTACAATTTATTCATTTAACAAACAGTCAGGAGCCTCAGTAGCGTGTGGAAGAACCACACACAGCCACAACAGCCGGGCACCTCCTCATGCTGGACACCGTCGTGGTCACACACTGCTGTGGGATGGCATTCCACTCCTCAACCAGAATTTGTCACAAGTCAGCCAACGCGGTTGTTTTAGTCACCCTAGCACGAACAGCATGCCCACAAGTGTTCAATTGGGTTGAGGTCAGGGCTGTTGGCAGGCCATTCCATTCTCTCTACTCCCAAATTCTGGAGGTAGTCTCTGATAAACCCCACTCTGTGGGGGCGAGCGTTGTCATCTCGGAGGATGGAGTTCGGTCCCAGGCGCGTCTATATTAATCCCAGCCGAAGAGTGCAAGAGCGCTTCCGCATTTTGCCCTGATTGGCCCCGGTAACGCCCTCCAAATGCGCATTTTCTTTTTCGCCGCTCAGACGCCAAAATGGAATACATGTATATTATCGCGACGCGGACCAGATTCACTCGCAACGCCATAACGTTATTTCCCTGTACATTGCAACGTTAACAACGCAGCTGTCAACTGTACTTTCATAACGCCATAACGTTATTTCGCTGTACATTAACACAACGCAGCTGTCAACTGTACTTTCATAACGCCCTAACGTTATTTCGCTGTACATTAACACAACGCAGCTGTCAACTGTACTTTGTAACGTTATGTTATTTCGGGCATTCATAACGTTATTTCGCGCGACTGTACATTGTAGCCCAGCTGTCAACTGTACATTGTAACGTGCAACTGTACTTTGTAACGTTAACACAACGCAGCTGATTGATTGATTGATTGATTGATTGAAAAGTTTATTAACAGATTGCAGAATGGGTACAGTACAGTACAGCTCAAAACATACAATTACCAAAGTAAACAAACCCTGGTCACACAATACAGCAATTACAATTTGGTAATGGTAAACACCTCAAATGCCCCACAAAGTCTGCTTTGTTCACCATCTACATACATACGTTTCATCCACCATCATGTCTGACTGCAACACGGCTGTGGCATAATATCCATTCATGTCGATGGACGTACTGGTAGCCTGCAGTATCCTCAAGCAACTCATGTAAAGTTGAACACAATATGAAAAATAAAAAAAACTAAAAAAAATATGACTAATGCCAACTTTATACAACAACGAAAAAAGTTACTGGGCATTGTTCATAGAGTGAAGGTAAAACCAAGACATTAATATAGACTACCAGATGGAGATGTAATGTCATTTTACAAATACAATCATTTAACAATTTACCCTTTAACCCAATTGAATAAGCTAACTGAAGTAGTTACATGTGTTTGCAGAGCTAAATATTCAGCAGGACTGCCAGACAATGGGTCACACAGACAGAAATGAGTCAGTAAATAGTTGGCAAGGATTAAAAGCAGTCAAATGTACAATAGGAGTTCCAAGTCCATTGATGCTACGTACTATAGCAGTGTGACATATACGCCTATGGAAACCTGTGTGACTGACTGTGTTGCAATTAGTCTAATGTCTCCTTCCTGTACTTGAAGCTTTCCCTTGAACTCACTAGCGAGATGAGAGACCGGTGAGAAGATGCAGGAGCGCTTTAATATGGCGTGTTCTGTGATTAATGTGATTGACCAGCGTTAATGTGATTGACCAGCGTTGCGACCAGCGTTGCTAATATGAACCAAAGGCTTTAATATGGCGCGTTCTGGCATCTGTGATTAACCGTGTTGAATGGGGGTCTGAACGAAGCGAGGACCTCATGCGCATGCGCGGCGAGCACCTGGGCGAAGGAAAAGGAAATGCGCATTGCTTAGCGGCGAATGCGGAAGAATGCGGAAGCGCTCTTGCACTCTTCGGCTGGGATTAATATAGACGCTGGTTTGATTGATTGATTGATTGATTGATTGATTGAACATTTTATTAACAGATTTATTAACAGATTGCAGAATGGGTACAATACAGTACGGCTCAATACACACAATTGTTAAGGGGATGCAGACCAGAGAAAGTCTTACATCTTGTTTACATCAGGGTCCCCCATTTTCAATTCATCATAACATATATGACATACACGACATACAGATAGACAGTACTGCTACATCTATACATTTATGACATACCAGATTTGCAAATACAGTACTGAACATTTGCATAAATTAGGAACAGTAACAGTCCTAGTATTCTTCCTTGTGGAACACCACAGCTCACTGGGAGGGGGGGTAGTGTACCGTTTACCTCTACCCATCTGTTCTCTCCCCTCCAGGTAGGATTGCATCCAGCTTACTGATGAACTATCAAAACCAATTGCTTTTAGCTTGTCAATCAGAATGGAGTGATTGACAGTGCCTTTTGGAGGTCCAGCATGACCATGCCGCAGTATTTGTCCACGTCCACCTCTTGTTTGATGTGGTCGTTCAAATAGAGAAGGCATGTGTCAGTGGAGTGAGATGTTCTGAAGCCAGATTGGAATTCGTAGATTCGTTTTTTCCCCCCGCGAGGTACTTTTCGACCTGTTCGTAGACAATATTTTCCATGACTTTCGAGATGGAGGTAAGAATGGAAACAGGGCGGTAGTTGCCTGGGTCTAATTTTGTGCAGGGACATATCCCTGTTTTATGGAGAGGTTTATTATTATTTATTTTATTTATTTTACCTTTATTTTACCAGGTAGTCACTTGAGATCAAAGATCTCTTTTTCGAGCAAGACCTGGCCAAAATGGTGGGGTGATGGTGGCTGCTGAGTCTCTGAGGAATTTGGAGGGGATATTGTCATGGCCAGTGGCCATAGGTTGGAGGGCGCTCAGTTTTTTTAGTACCTCATCTGTTGTTACCATTTCAAGTTTGAAGTCGTCTTTTGTCTGGAGATATGGGATTGCCACTGGTACGGGGTAGGTGCGGAAAAGTGACCATAGCTCAGCGTAGGAAGGTTCGATTGAGGTCCATATCTGAGGAGGTGCCAGGCTGTTGTGGCTGTGTATGGTTCTTCCACACGCTACTGAGGCTTCTGACTGTTTGTTAAATTAATTCATTGTAAAATTGCCAATAATATGTCTTGTTTCTTCCTTGTTACTGATAGATCCAATCCACCAAACAACAGTCAATAGCAACTGCAGAATAAGCTGTTTGAATAACACTTTAACATGAGCAAGCACACACTCATGCTGCACACGCCCACACTTATGGCCACTAAGGAAAAGTCACTTTAAAAATAGTATAACCGGAGATTGTATAAATTAGCACGTACAGAAAGACACTACCAAAGGACCTAGTATGTCCTCCATGCTCTGTAAATAACTTATGTACATATACCGATATGCCCTAACATGTTACTTGTTTATTGCACAATGTTACTTGTTTATTGCACAATGTTGATTCTATTATATGTTATTTGCACATTGTTGCGGGCAAGACCACCCGCATTTCATTGTATACTTGTATGCCGTGACAAATAAATCTCTTGACTTGACTTGACTTGAGCTGTTTGAATAAGATTTGGCAAATTTTTCATGGGCACAACCCACATACTCAGCTGTGCTGCTCATCCCACAAATCCATGTTCCTTACAAATTGGGCGCCATTTAAAAGGGAAATAAACAGGCATTCCAGTGGTATAAAATGTATTGCCAAGAAGCATTGTTACAACAGAGAAATAATCTACCAAACACAAATTTCCAAACTTTTTGTTCTATGTTTACTTGCTTTGACATAATACGACCACTCCACTCCCAGCTTAGGTCTATTGCCCATAATCACATTTATGGTCCGATTCATATAGGTCCTGTAGTGCCACAGCCATCACAATGGATCAGACTCACCTCGCTTCAGGCACAGAACGATTTGGCCGACCTTAGGGCAAGGTCCATATTGAATGTTTCATCCAAATCAGATCAGAACTGTAGATGTTATGGCTGGTGCAGACAGACAGACAGAACCACAGGAGTAATTGCAAAACCCCTCCAGCGTTTCATGCTCTGTGGATGTAATGAGAACATTCAGTATAGATATTAATGTGTTCATAGGTCTATATTTCCTCCATGCATCAAGATATTCACATCCAGTTTTTTTCTATTAGGTATATGCATATCTTGACTACTAGCATATCAAGGTAGAAAGCTTCCAGAGCTTATATTATTAATCTACACAAGCTCAAATGTCTCAACTCCCATATAGCCAGGCCTTATTTGAGCTATTTTTGTTTTGTTTTGGGGTGTATAACAATATCTAGCAATTTAACCATTTTTACAATAAAATCAATTGAATATATGGGAGACCATAGAGATGAGGAAGAACATTGTTGTGTTTTGTTCTACCTCTGGTAGGGGTGTTTCTATCTGTATCTCTATCTCATAGAGCCGACTTTGATATTGTATTTTTATATTCACCTTAATTCTCAGATTTCCTCCTTCTTCACTGTCGGTTAAATTTAGCAAGACGTCTGGCTAAAAGTGGTATTAAAAAAGAAAATTGAGATCCAGGATCTCTTTTACAAGGGAGACTGAACTGTTTGAGCTAACTGATAGATTCTCCATTGGTAACGCTGCTGGTCAGGATTAGGGGTCTACTTTAAGGCACCGTAGGCTAATTCTGAACATTGACTGGAGGCTATTTATACCTGCCTGAAGGACAGATTGTGACATAATAGAGCTGTCAGCTTAAAGTGTTGAAAAGAGCGTGTTATAACACAGGTGTATCGTGCAGGGTTATAGGCTTGACCTGTACTGTATAGGGTTGGTGTATTTTCAGTTAGCTCAAACAGTTCAGTCAACCTGGAAATGATGAAGTAGCTTTAACCCTTTCACTATCACACTACCAAATGGTTAACCCTTTCACTGCGACAATACAGAAGATTCACCCTTTCACTGCCACATGACAAATGGTTAACCCTTTCTCTACCACACTACAGAAGGTTAACCCTTTACTATCACACTACAGACGGTTGGTAGTGAAAGGGTTTAAACCATAACGAGACCCACATAATAAAGCATAATGAAAAAGGACAACTTTGAAAAAGAGACAAATTAATTAGACAGGGGAGAAGGTGTCATGAGGCCAGTGAGATCTGATCATCAGATGGATATAAATGAATGAACCTTAGTAAATATGCAATTTAACTGATAGATACACAAAATGTATTTATTTATGTTAATTTAATTGTGTTGATGTTTTCATTTCTGCAAAATAAGTATGTACATTTTGTTTGGTTTGGTAAACATTGCACTATGAACAGTCTATCAGTGTACTGTGTGTAGGGGCAGGTACAATAAGAGTTTTCTTCTTCCTGTTCCTTTCGCCCATGGAATTTAGTGGATCATATTAAGTGAACCATATGTACTGAAGACACTGTTGGACTGTAACAATTCCATATACGAATAAATAAAAATGATGAGGATGATGATGATCATCAGATGGATATTGAATGAGATCTGCTTTTAAAACCATTATGCATTGTTGCTTTGTTATAATCTCTCAATTTCAGAACATACCTAGAATTATTATTCATAAATAGAAATCCCGTGGAATATTTAGCCATATAACCAGCAAGTACATTCATCATAAGTGTAATCTGCTGTATGTGAGATCGGACACCTGAAAGGCTTAAGCAACAGGTTCGGTTTTCCCATGCCCATGTTTTGTCAAATGCCAGGTTTTAAACAAGTAAAGTATATAAAGTGTATTTTACCTGAGCGATGGATCCTTAATTTCTCTCCTTTAGGATCCAAGTAACTGCAGCTAACACTCACCCACAGCGCTCCGCCAATCCTATTAACACAGCGTAACCTATTACAGTAAGTAGACGCAAAGATCCAATGGAAACACTGCACAGACACCTTTGAAGAAAATACTAATTATAATAACCACATGAAGCCTAATAGTGATGCTCATCAGATTGGCTATATGTCTAATATAATTGGCCTATTCATTTAGATTATTATTATTATTATTATTATTATTATTATTATTATTATTATTATTATTATTATTATTATTATTATTATTATTATTATTATTATTATTATTATTATTATTATTATTATTATTATTATTATTATTATTATTATTATTAATTGAGCACCCCAGACGATTTTAAGTTTTTCATGAATCAAACTTTATTATCTAAAGATTGTAGGTTATTCAGTGCAAGGGTTAAATTATTAACAATATATGATTGTTGTTGAACATGTGTAAATTATCAGGTGAAAGGCAGGTGCAATATCTATCTATCTATCTATCTATCTATCTATCTATCTATCTATCTATCTATCTATCTATCTATCTATCTATCTATCTATCTATCTATCTATCTATCTATCTATCTATCTATCTATCTATCTATCTATCTATCTATCTATCTATCTATCTATCTATCTATCTATCTATCTATCTATCTATCTATCTATCTATCTATCTATCTATCTATCTATCTATCTATCTATCTATCTATCTATCTATCTATCTATCTATCTATCTATCTATCTATCTATCTATCTATCTATCTATCTATCTATCTATCTATCTATCTATCTATCTATCTATCTATCTATCTATCTATCTATCTATCTATCTATCTATCTATCTATCTATCTATCTATCTATCTATCTATCTATCTATCTATCTATCTATCTATCTATCTATCTATCTATCTATCTATCTATCTATCTATCTATCTATCTATCTATCTATCTATCTATCTATCTATCTATCTATCTATCTATCTATCTATCTATCTATCTATCTATCTATCTATCTATCTATCTATCTATCTATCTATCTATCTATCTATCTATCTATCTATCTATCTATCTATCTATCTATCTATCTATCTATCTATCTATCTATCTATCTATCTATCTATCTATCTATCTATCTATCTATCTATCTATCTATCTATCTATCTATCTATCTATCTATCTATCTATCTATCTATCTATCTATCTATCTATCTATCTATCTATCTATCTATCTATCTATCTATCTATCTATCTATCTATCTATCTATCTATCTATCTATCTATCTATCTATCTATCTATCTATCTATCTATCTATCTATCTATCTATTTTACATTTGTCAACGCTGGTGTTTTCAACATCCCTCTGTGCAGTGGTTCTCAACCTTTTTGACCCCAGGGCCTCTCTATAGGCCCTTTACACAGAAGCCATTTTGACTTGTCATAAATGTTACGGTTTCACCTCCACAACCCTCTCTGCCACCGTCACACACCTCCGTGTTTGTCCCATACACTCCATGCACTTTAGAGCGTGCAATCGGCACAGGTGATAATCATCACGCTGATGGATGGAGACTCCGCACCTGCCTGCTAATCACCACACCACCCTACAAGATACCTGGATATCCATGCATCAACGTCAGATCTATAAGATGGCCTGGCAACTAGTATCTTTGACATTCCTTCTTGTGATAATGTTTTTTTTTTTTGTCTTTTCTGTGTTAATCCTCTTCCCGTTGTGTTCCCGTGTATCCACCCTTCCTGTGATTTTTGACACCTCATGTTATCGTGTTTTTGTCAGCCTGTTTTTCCCTGTGTGCCTGACTTCGTTTTTCCTGTGAAGACTTATTTAGTTTTTCTCCCTCTGTGTCTTCACAGCTCCACTCCCATGCTCTCTACCGGTCACGGTCATCCGCCCGCCAGGCTCAAGATGCACACACACCGCACTGGTGTTTTCCACTTTTTTCAGCGTATTATTAAATGCCCTTCGGCCGTTGAACATTCTCCTGTCTCCCGTGTTGTGCATTTGAGCCTACCTGTTACCAAGTCCTAACAATAAATGGGTATCAAAGTTGTAACCATAGATATAGAATATTTATTATTCTATGTCTACACCTTTGTTTGACAGCTCCACTGTCTGTACACATCTGTTTTTATGGTGTGGGGGAAACCGGAGTACCTGGAGGAAACCCATGCAAACATGGGGAGAACATGCTAGATTTTCTTGCTGTGAGGCAACACTGCTAACTACTGCACCACTGTGACAAATGAATGGGAGTGAATGAGGAGCCTGAAGGAATGGTGGTGTTGGCAGCAGACGACAGGGACAGCAGTGGACACAAAAGTTTACTTGTAGATGACTTTAGAGGTAAGACTTCAGATTTGACATGTTCTACTAGAATCAGAATCAGTTTACCAATTAAAAGCTTTGTAAAAAAAGATAGGTCTTTATTGCCAAGTAGTTTTCACATACAAGGAATTTGCTTTGGTCGTTTTCGGTGCAACATTAATGGACAGACAATAACGGATGGATAATAAAATAAAAAGGTGGAATAAAATAAAATGGAATATGAACTAAATTCAGATAGAAGCACAATAAAATATAATTATGAAAAAAAAAAAAGCCGGGGCTGTACAACTGTAAAATAAAAAGGTGGAATAAAATAAAATGGGATATAAACTAAATTAAATAGAAGCACAATAGAATCTAGTATAATTACAAGTTTAAAAAAAAAAACTCCCTTGTGGGCCCCGGTCCGTGTGTATATTTCCCCTAACGGAGTTGCACTTCCGCGTTCGGTTTGCGCAATCTGATTGGCCACTGGCGTTTTTTTCAGCGCCAATCGCGCTACTCCTAACAATCGCGCCAGCAGGCTGTTACCCTAACCCTAACCTTAACCAACTAACCCTAACCTTAACCCTAACCTTAACCAACTAACCCTAACCTTAACCCTAACCTTAACCAACTAACCCTAACCCTAACCTTAACCCTAACCATAACCAACTAACCAACTAACCCTAACCCTAACCTTAACCCTAACCTTAAAGGGGAGATGAAGCATAGCGATATAAACATAGTCATAGCATAAAATTAGTATTTAGATAAACCACAGAAAAAATCACATTATAAAAATAAGGTGTTTCTAAGAAAAAACTATTTGTTATGTCCATTTATGTAGCATTTGTGAACATGTGCGCCGCCATTTTGTTGCTGACGTCACGGTGTTGGTTTGGTGTATACACTGCTGGTTAGCTGCCTATAGTAAACATGGATTGTCGGGTCAGTCAGTAAATAAAATGTTGCCTACCAAACAACGGGACCGCGGTGGTTCTTTTTGTATTGCTCCTGGCTGTTCAAACTAATTTTACCGTGTGAAAGAGAGAGTAAAGTTGGTTCATTTCCACAAACTACCAGTGAAAAAACAGTGTTGTTGGCACGTTGGCTGGCTGCACTCAAGCCGGCGGCGCGATCAGCCTGTTGGACAGGGAATGAAGATCTGCAGCGAACACTTCATTGCCTCGGATTATGTTGTTGGGGGTGGGAGGTCATGTAGGCCGAAACATGTTGGACTTTTAAAAGATTTTTCTAAATAATGTAAGCTACTTAAAGGCTTTTTAAAAACTGTAGAGCTGCCTTGGATCTCAACCTTTCTTATATAAGCGTTTGTAAATCCGTCAAGATTTCAGCGAGTTAAGAGTATTTTTGTTTGTGCAGATCATTCACAGAATAGTCCACCGAAGCAAGATGGCCGCCCGTGAACTACGCTGGAGACTCCGCCTTGAGCCATCTAGTGTTTATATATATCTATGAGACCTACTGCACCAGTGTCATTGGCGAGGTATTGAATGGCTTAATATAAGAGCCAATCGTCGGGTCTTTCTTGCCTGTAATCCTACCAATCGCTGATAAAGAATAGTTGGCGGGAGGGGGAGAGGCGGGATATTCGACTGTTCGATTGACAAATCAGAGCACGTTTCTCACTGACACTGCGCAAGTGGCATTCGCAGCACGCCATGCTGACGAGTTGGCGGTGTGCTATGTAGGAAACAGCAGCAAAAAACACTGGGCATTTAGCTAACATTATATTTGTTGAAGCAGATAATGGCAGCTACGGTGGTGACACCTGTCACACCCACAGAATCCGACCCTGACCGGTGTGTGAGTGAGGAAGAGAGCCGCGGGAACGAGGTTGAGGAGGAGAACAACCACCAACAAACGGGGCCCGTGTCCAGTGTTCCGCACAGCCGCCTCTCTAAACTCCCGCTGGCCCGCATCAAGGCGCTGATGAAGGCTGACCCAGACGTGTCCCTAGCCAGTCAAGAGTCTGTGTTCATCATCGCCAAAGCCACGGTACGTTAGCTAACTAACCCGCATTTACGAGAAGAGAAGCTCATGTTTAGCCACATCTTCTCATCTTTATCTTCAAACGTTAGCTTGCTGGCTAACCAAGCTAACACTTGCTATGCCATAAATGTCATGTATGTTGTGTATGTCATAAATGTCACTATGAATTGAAAATGGAGGACCCTGATGTAAACAAGACGAAAGTCTTTCTCTGGTCTGCATCCCCTTAACAATTGTGTGTATTGAGCCGTACTATAGTATAATATTGTACCCATTCTGCAATCTGTTAAATAAAGTATGCATTCATTCATTCAGACTTCTGCTGCATCAAACGTTAGCATATAATCACAGGGATAACTCAGTCAGACAACTGTATGAGAGAGGGAGGGATGGGGGCAGGAGTGATGATGATGCCTTGTCTATTCTGCGTTTCAGGAATTATTTGTTGAAATGATTGCCAAAGATGCCATGGTGTATGCTCAACAGGGGAAGAGGAAAACGCTGCAAAGGAAAGATTTGGGTAAGTTTAGTAAAACAATGTATATTGAATGACTTGACTACCATACAAGAAGGCAGGTTTTTGCTCCTCTACCTCAAGCTCACTGAGCATGTCATGGTTTGGTGTTGGGTAACAACATTATGTAAATATAATAATAATAATAATAATAATAATAATAATAATAATAAAGAAGTTACTTAAAGGAGCACTTCACCCAAAAATGCTCATTTGTATATCAGTTACTCACCCTGTGATGCCTTGAATTCATAAAGATGTTTTTCTCTTCTCGCATGTCTCCATGGTGAACGTAGAAGGCATCATTAAACCAGAAATGTTTTCATTAGCAAGGTTTTAGCCAAATGCATGTTTGTGAAGTACTGCACCCACAATTGGATAAATTAGTTAGTTTTGATATAGTTTTGCTGCTGTTAAACCAAATCTCTTGTCTTGAATTCATCAAGTGTTTCTATGGTTTTCTGGATTCTACGTTCACAGTGGAGACATGAGAGAAGAGAAAACAATCTTGATGAATTCAAGGCATCATGGGGGATGGGGTAATTGATATACAAATTATAATTTTTGGGTGAAGTGCTCCTTTAACTTGAACTGCAAGGCATCAAATACAAAATAGTTTGTATGGTTTCTTGATTAATTTCAAAAAGTGTAAGATTTATTACAAACCCAACAGTCAGTGGATCCTTTTTTTTTTTTTTTTAAACTTTGACCAGTCAGCTGGTTCTTTTAGCGTTTATCGCTTTTTCATCGCATTCATACTTGGTCAAGTTCGACCGACAGAAGCAGGCTGAAAGGGTTCAGATGGGGGGGAAGACACTCTGGGAAAGGCACGGCTGCCGTCCGGGATTCGAACGCGCTCAGCCCCAGATCCGTGACGAGCACGGTTGTCCACGGCGCTGAAATAGCACTCGCGGTACGTGGTGAGCTACTGGAGCTCCCCTAGTGGATCCTTTTTATGTTGCGGAATGGATAAGACTGGTATTTGACATGTGGCCACATGATGCTGGTGAGTGGAGGGTTTGCGGTTCGAGGCTGTTGGGAGGACAGGTGCTGAGCACAAAGTGCCTGCTAGTACCTAGTGCCCACCGTTAAACTCTTGAAACGGTGAAGTCAGTGGACCTCCAGTATGTAAAGACTCATGGTTGAAGGAGCGGCTAAGTGGCGCAGTGGGCAAGGCGCTTGCCACTAATGCAGGAGATGCTGGGTTCGAGCCCAGCTCTCGGCATTGCTACCAGCTTGGCTGGTCGTTCATACTAACACAATTGGCAGTGTTAGGGGTGGGAAGATGGTGGGTGGGGATTGGCCGTTGTGGACAGCGACTCCTACAAGTCGGTTGGTGCGCCTGCGCAGTAGAATCAGGAAGCAACGGGGCGGCGTGTCCCTCCCTCGCCGCTGAGAGATCACGCTGTGCAGGTGAAAAGATGCGACGGCTGCTTCCTCGAGTACCGGAGGGGACACGTGATGCAAGGCTTCGTCCACATTGCAGCCGGCCAGTGGGAGGCATGGCCCATAACGGCGTTCGAGACGGGGGGGTAGAATTGGACAATACGGAATTGGGATGGGAGAAAAATAGAAAATGGGAGAAAAAGTAGATACAAAAAAAAAAAACTCATTGTTGGCAATAAAGTATGAGATGGCACCACAACAGTCTTAACACCACTAACCCTGCTGCCCTGTCTTTGTCTTCTCTTTGTCTATCTTTTGCTTAACAGACAATGCAATAGAGGCTATAGATGAGTTTGCTTTTCTTGAAGGTAAGTTTTATCTGTATGCTGTGCCAAGATAATGGCATTTGTCATTTTTGTTGTCAGCCTAATTTCAGCAGCTAGACTGATGCAGTGTTTTAAAGCTCAACTCGGTTATCGTCTACCTTCTCTGCTTTAGTCAAAGTTATCAACAAATGGTACCTATCGATACTGTGCAGATCTTTGGTATTGATTTAAAGGATAATTGTGGATCATTTTTACTTTATCATGTCAACATAATGACATCAAACCATTTCTGGGTGCTCATGTTCAGTCTCTCCCAGTTGCAATTCAATCTGTCATCCTGTAAATCAGTCTATCCCAGCTGCAATTATTAAATTCCTCCCAGCTGCAATTCAATTAAACAGGGCAACTGCGCAACAGACAACATTTCCAAAAACTAAATCTGTTCGTCAGAGTAGTTTCAGATTTTTTTAGATTTTTTTAGGAAAGTCTTTTGACTAAAACCAATCTGATTGAATTGCAACTGGGAGAGCTGTGGCCAACACGAGCGCCCAGAAAAAACACTGCATGCTCATTAATTTGTTTGAATTAATACGATTTTGGTCATGATTGATCCATATGAAACCAGATAATGGAAAATAGGGTCTAGGTTAGAAAATAACTGGAATTATCCTTTAAGGCAGCAAAAGGTATTGCATTTACCAAAAGTTGGATTCTTGTAAGCAGGTCTTCCTCAAACCTAAAATGTTTATTGATATCAATTAAGCATGTTCTGATTCTAGTTAGAAAAGTACTGTAGAGGGTATGTAGAAATTACATTGAACAAATATTGTGTAAGTAAAAATGTCTCATTCAGCAAGTATGATGTCGAGAATGGTGTTTTAGGGCTATGTGAAATTTGAAGTGGCAGAATGAGCATGATTCTCAGTAGTTTCTGGCACTTACTGGTCATACTGCCTTTTTTCACTGTATGAAGGGTCAACACAGTCTCATAAGAAAACATAAATAAAGTACAAATTGATCACAGGAAAAAAAAAGGTACATAATGTATATGTTATAGCCATAAGTAATATATTTATGGGCGGCTGGGTGGCGTAGCGGAGATCGCGCTCGTAACCAATGCAAGAGACTCCGGTCTCGACTTCCCGAGTCAGCATTGCCTGCGGCTTGGGCCAGTCGTCATACTATCTCAATTGGCAGAGGTAGCGGGTGGAAAGTCGATGGGTGGGGATTGGACGTTGTGGACAGCGACTCCTACAGGTCGGTTGGGTGACGCCTGTACAGCCGAGACAGGAAGTATCGGGGGCAGCATGAGCCTCCCACGCGTTACTCCTCGCCACAGAGTCCGCGCTGTCTGGTGAAAAGATGCGACAGGCTGCCTCCTTGTGTACCGGAGGGGACACATGATGCAAGGCTTCTATCCTCACTACAGCTGACCAGTGGGAGGCATAGTCTAGCAACGTTCAAGACAGGGGAGGGGAGAATTGGCGATGCGAAATTGGGATGGGAGAAAAATGGAAAAATAAGGAGAAAAAGTTGATCAAAAAAATAAATAATATACCGGTATTTATGTTTTGTATCAGAAAAAGTCCAAAACAAACGCTGCGACTGGGAGTTTAACCAACAATGATTGTGATTGTGGTCGCGGACGAGTGCGCTCACCACTAGACTATGCCACCCACCCACCCATCCTGATGCAACACAGCAATACTATGATGATCGTTTGTTTTAATGTTTAACTGTTTGGTTGGGCGAGGTTATCAGAAAAGTGTGTCTCGGTAGTCTTGAGGTAAAGGCACTTGCCTCCCATGTGAGCACCCCAGGTTTGTTCCCCAGCAGGGAGCGCAAACGTTTTCTGAAAACATTCAAATCTTTTGTAAAATGTACTTATTTGTAATACATTACTTTTGTAATTCTCGTAAATACGTCAATAATAGAGGGGTCAGAGATGTAGGAGGGGGCCAGGTTGTTGAGGGCTTTGAAGGTGATGAGTAGAATTTTTAACTGAATCCTGTACATGATGGGGAGCCAGTGGAGATCATGGAGGATGGGGGTGATGTGGTCGGAGCAGCGGGTGGAGGTGAGCAGCAGAGTTTTGGACGTATTGTATTAGATTTTGGTGGATGTGCTATAAAGAATGCTGTTGCAGTATTCCAGTCGGGATGTGATGTGCGTGGGTCAGTGTTTCGGCAGCAGAGAAGGATCGTGAGAGGGCGTACTACACAGGCAATGTTCCTGAGGTGGAAGAAGGTGGTTTTTGTGATCTGGTTTACATGCAGGAGTAAGGAATGGGTGGGGTCAAGAATGATACCTAGGTTGCAGACGTGGGTGGGGGGGGGGGTGATGGAGCTGTCAATGTTGACTGAAAAATCCTGGGTGGGTCAGGGAATTTGGGCCAATAATGGATCAGTTCAGATTTGTCACAGATGAGTTTCGGAAATTTCTTTTGCATCCAGATTTTAATGTCCGAAAGGCAGTTGGAGTGGGTGGCGGCAGTGATGGTCTTGGGGTGGAAAGGTAGAGCTGTGCGTCATCAATTCTTGGTCTTGGTGGAAAGGTAGAGCTCTGCGTCAGACAATTGCATACGTCTATAACGTACAATATGCACCTTTTTCCTGTGGTCAATTAGAACTTTACATAAGTGAGTTTGGACTAGAAGGGTAGGTATATAAGCTTAGGCTTATTCCTGCACATTTTCGGTCATACTAATATTGTTTATATGGACAAAATTACACAAATAAAATTACAAATAAAATTGCTTTGATCATCACCAATGGCATACGTTGTGGAGTAACGTTACACACACACGTTGCGATTGATGTGAAATCATGGTTGGATCAAAGCAGGATTGATATAATTTAGTCCTTAGCTTCACTAGGAGGTACCCCAAAAAGAATATTCCAATGGTCTTATCGCGAGTCCCAGTATTGGTGTCCATCGTGTCGCCAACATAATCCACCACAACAGATGCATCAGGGGCATTTGACGCTTCTCAATGCGATCGGGATAGCCGCTCGACTCGCCTGACAAAAAAAACTGCGCCCGGAGGGATTTGAACGTAACACAAGCCAAGATATAAGGTTTCAAAGGGTGCTCGATACTGCCACCTGGTAGGATGCGGCCGGTATTGCACTTTGGCAATCTCAGGATGATTCCCCATTGATTGATTGATTGAAAACTTTTAACAGATTGCAGAATGGGTACAGTACAGCTCAATACATACAATTGTTAAGGGGATGCAGACCAGAGAAAGACTTTCGTCTTGTTTACATCAGGGTCCCCCATTTTCAATTAATCATAACATATTTGACATACACGACATACAGATAGACTACTGCTACATCTATACATTTATGACATACCAGATTTGCAAATACAGTACTGTTTGTGATACAAAAAGAGTCCAGAAAAGAGAGTATATACATTTGACGTAGAAACTGTACCCATGTTAACCCCGATGTCCATGTGCCTGAAATGAATAGAAATATTGAATAAAAGAAATAACGATGAAAACCCGACTATACTCGGGTCTGGCGGTGAACGGTTGGCGAGATAACCCGACTATCCTCGTGTCTGGCGCTGATTGAGTTAATGCATCTGCCATGTGAATAAAATAATAACTGATAAGAACATCTCAAGAACAAATTGATTTCAGTTAATTTCTCCATTGACTATATGAATAAACATGGTATATTAAGGCTATTTGTTACTATTTGTGTCATAATACCGTAAGTTATTTAAAAGTACCAAAATTAATTCCTTGTTGTGCCTCTAGGCTAATGCACTTGTCAAATAAAGCGTATTCTGTTTCAGTTGTGTAACTCTAACCCTTTCTCCTGTTTATTCCCTGTAAAGGTGCATTGGATTCCTAAGGAGAGGAGGGACACAGAGCGACTTTGTGAGAATTCCCATCACATGAAGAGGATTTATTGTGGAAAACATTGCAGCACAAGAATATCACTTTTGAAGTTGGGACTCTTTTAATTGGAAGTTTGTAAATGTTGTGCTTCTATAATGCGTTGTGTACATTTGTCAAGTCTTGGAATTTGTGGCGTCTTCTTGTACTATGCATTGGGTCTACCATTTTTTTATTTGTAAATATTAGTGAAATATTGCAGTATGTTGGAATAAACTATTTTTAAAGTGTAAATTATGGACTTTTAATCGTCTGTATTAATGACTCATGTTGGAATCATGTTTTGAAAATGGTAAATGGTGAGAAACTATGAAATAGTCAGCCAATGGGGAGACTTATGCTGAAATAGTCAGCCAATGGGAGGTTTATGCTGAAATAGTCAGCCAATATAGATGCTTATAAATGAGGCCAGTGTCCTCAGAATAGTAATTAATTCACTTATGGTCAGCTACTCTACCCTATAGTCGTGGCTCACGCGTATGCCATGTTCAGTCAAAGCCTGCATGGCATGAATGCTTTGTCCTTTTTTATTATATTTTTTTTTAACCAAATGGCAAAAAAATACATATCCTTGAATTTAGCAAATCTACTGGGGAGTGGTTCCTGTAATCTCAACACATCAAAGTGAGGTTGGACTGCCTAGTCACTAGTCTTAGTGCATTAATGCGCTGTCCCCACAGATGCTAAGAGGTTCATTGGTTAGGTTTGTATGTCTGACTTGTGTTCTCTTAGCTGTGCTGCTTGGGTGTCATTCTCCAACGGACTTAAGACCAAACATTTGCTATTGGGGCCATTTAAAACATCTTAGATTTTGGGATTCCCCAACCGATCCCTAAAATTGGATTAGGCTTTATTTGGGAGGAATCATAGTGATTCCTTCATGTCAACTCTACAGGCCTCCTTGGAATTAATTAATCATAATTTAAATAAATATTACTATCTGTACGATAAAAAGTTATGCATTTGATGTCGGAAAAATAAATAAAATCCAAGTTTATAGCTATGGTTGGGGAATCCCAAAATCTAAGATGTCTTAAATGGCCCTAAGAGCAAATTTGTTGTCTCATTCGCCAATGGACTTAAGACAAAAAAATTAAAGGTACATTCCAACATTTTGGGAAATCTCCCCCAGAGTCGGACAATAATATTGATATGCTTCATCTCTGTGTGTCCAGATTGAAGCACCAGAGAGATAGAGAGGTCCAGGTGCATGCTAGCCTAAGTTGGCACAAGGACTGGAAGTAGGGAGCAGCTAGCCTAGCTCTGTCAAAAGTGAAGAAATTCAACTTCCAACCACTCTAAAACCGACATGCACAGATGGAATTCATCAATGTTCTTGTCTGACTCGGGATGATGGCAAATAAGTGTTAACCACAATGTTTTTCTTTATGAAGACTTTATGATCTCCAAGGTAAAAAAAGGTCCTCATGGAGACTAACTTCATTCATATGTTAATTTCTAATGCTGTATTTATTTTGACTTCATGGATAAGGTCTAATTTGTGTCTTGATGCAAAACTAGTTGATAATGACTGGTCTGGTCCTCTTGTCTGGTGTGTTGGTTGGTTTCAATAAGACTAGAGTTATTTAACTGTCAATTCGCTCCCGTTTACTGCCTTCTCCATAGATGGACTGTCAGCCAAACATGGGTTTCTTGGTGCTGTGGGTCCATAATCAAGAAGGCATGAGAGGAGATTTTGCCCAGATCCGGGTGGCTCAGGCGAGGGTGGTCCCTTCTGCCATAGTAAATTGAAATTATCTGGACGAACTCAAAGCTATCTGGAAAATACAGGCTTTTCTATGCACTGCGAGAGTTACTGTGCTCACTGCTGTATTAGCAATAAGGTTGTAGTGAGTGACGGCTGACAGAGGGACAACCAAAGAAATCTGATAAGGGGACAATTGCCAAGAAATGCAGACAACGGGGATCAACGACAGCTATTATGTTGTTTAGGGGACACAATACTGTACATAGTAAAAGGTGCATTGTCTTTATGAGTGATGTAAACTTGGAATTTCACTCTCCTATTGTATGTTGGGAGTAACATTGTTCCTATGATAATCCATTTTTGTTTGTCCAAAGACTAGCATTGATTATCATTTTGCTGTCGGAGTAGTACGCAGCTGAAGGCAGACGTGTTACAGGCAGAGTGCTGGAGCGCAGAACCACAGCCCATGGCAGAACAGAAGGGGTTAAACGTGCTGCTCATTGCCAGATACTCCAAGCACTCCCACGGTGACTTTGTCTGGGACACGGAGGAAAATCATGTCTCGTTTTGAGTTTGGATTAAGAGCGTATTAAGAATCACCCAAGACAGAAATGTCTTGTTATTCTTTCTGGCAGCGTTTGTTAAACACATCCAACCCCCGAAACGTGTTCAGTTTCACACTCCCGAGTACAGTCGAGACCCCTCGAGTTTTTGCAATGGGGTTTTTGAAAATAAATGCTTTGGTTTTGTGTTAAAGCAAATACTTTCTGGGTTTAGTGTTACGGTGGGTAAAGAAACAGAGCTGTGAGAAGCCCAGATGTTTGGTTCCAGAAGAGTCCCGGTCGACTCCCTTCGGAAGAATGTCTGACTGGCACTGGGAAACGTGGAGCACCTCTCTGTTCTCATAAAATATAATCATAACATGTTACTGGGACGGACATAATTTTATTTCCACAGTCTGTCAAGACATTCCATTAAGGAAATCTCATGTGAAGTAAGATGGAGTTCAGCTCCTCCTCCTCCCTGCCCACAGCTGCGGAACACGGAACAGGCCCGCGTGGATGTTCCTCGTTTAGGCTGGTGAAAGAAAAGGCACGCTGATGGAACAAGAACAACCTGGAGCCTCTGCACATAATTCAAAGAGTCCTGGTCAAGTTCACCAATAGACTGCCATGTGGACGGCACCATCCTGAATGGCATTTTGTGTGGTTTGCTGTGTCTCTCTCGTGCATTTAATTTTAAAAAAAAAATGGGAGAAAGAATTGCCCCCCTGCATCTCATCCCCTGGAAATTCCTTTTAGGTAAGCTCTCCCGGTGCAGGTAATCTAGTGGAGAGAGCCATGCCTTCCAACAGCCCCAGGAGACCATAGTAGCCCACCATAATATCTTCTCTGGCCCGTACCTCCCCTCTGTTTTTATTTTGGACTGACCTCTGTTCGGAATGTTTGTGTGTGTTTGTAATATACTTTAACAAGAGATTTCTTAATCACTGCGCAGATATGCAGGAAATGTATTTGGCTCACGAGCATGCAGACCTGAAGTCATGTGGAAGGTATGTTTTTGTAGCTGAGAGGTTCCAACCTGATTTCTTAAGGGTCAAATTCTTGAACACCCCCCAACCCCCCTCCACACACACACGCACGCACGCATGTGCACACACACACACCTACCTCACCCCCTCAGTACACAGACGGCATATTTTCACTTCCAGGACTCCAGGTATGTGTGCACAGACTCAGATAGGGGATTAGACTGTGGCTTCGTTGTCTGAATATTTCTCAGTTCACCCACTGAGCCTAATTTAATAGCTTATGGATAATTTGCTCGGTGGTAAACTATTGTACCACAGGAGCCAAGCTGGGCAGATCCAAGTCCCTGCCGTATCGTTCTACCTCTGCATGTGCCAGTTATTATATGCTCATGAGACATTAATTAAAATAAATGATCTTGTAAAGCCATGCATACTTGCAGGAGGGGCGCACGTCTTTCCAGAGAGGTAACTTGCAGTTCAAATGATGTCATGCCAATGCACTGAGCGTTCATCTACTCTTAGTTATTTCCTGCGATATGTCCAGAGCATTTAACCTAATGGGGTGTGATAAGTGTTATGTTGTATTTCATTGCCTCAGTTTTAATTTCTTTTGCCTATAATATTTTATATAACCCAGGTCAAAAATGTTTATAGCTTTTTCCCCCACATAATTTCATTTAATGGAACAGCAGCAGGTTTTTTCGAGGGAGTGTTTTTCGTGAGTCTGTAATGGGCGGTTGTTTATGTGGATAGGCTGTACAATGTGGTGCATTGAAAGAGTTCTATTATATCGAACATTGGGTGACTTAACCAGAGAACGCCCACGCACATGCACACAAACCCAGAACATGGAGCGCCTGAACTCTAAACTAAACTCTCAATATATTCATTATTATTTCACTAGTACTGTGGTAGGTCAATAGGTCAACATTTGCTCATATCTAATCAGTTGTTGCTGTTGTTGTTGTCCGCATCGCCTGACTGCGGCATCCGTGTTCCAAACAGATACTGTGCAACAGATGGAGGCCGACACCAGTTCCCCTGGACCTGCTGGCGTCTATACTGAAGTTACTGAAGTCTTTCTTTAAAGGTTGTTGTCGACGCTTAACTCTGGAGACACAGCCTTCAGCGTATTATTTTGGTCGCCATCAGTTATGGAAACTAAGTGACTGCCTTTTTCTATCTATCATGGAAGTATTATTCGAAAGGCTCTCAATCAATATGGAAAGCATGAATCCAGAATAGATTCCATCTAAATTCTGATCACATCAACATACCGTCTGATGTAAGTCTGAGTACAGTGAAAGTGTTTTTGTTGTTTTGGCTTTGTATCCCAGCACACTGGATTTGAAATGGAGCAATGACTATGTAGTTAAAGTGCAGACTTTTAGCTTTAATAGTATTGGTTATATTAGTTAGTGTATACTGTACATTTCTATATAAACAAAGCTAGTAGTGGGGCAACAGAGGGCGCCATACTGCCCTTTGTGCCTTTTAATGGCATCATTTATAACAATAATTCAACAGATTATATTCTTCTCATCCCAAATGAATGCCATGTATCTCAGTTTCTAGGTGTGCTTAGTATACAGTTTAAAAAAGTCTTATGATCCCTGCAGTTAAAACACATGGACATTGTATATATATATATATATCCATACCAATTACACATCACACACATAAAGTACATAAACAATGTTTCATTTCTCACTGCTCTTATAAGCCGTTGCATCACAACTGTGTTCGGTCACATGGTTTTTACAGTGGTTTAGTGGTTTCAGTGAATCAAATCCAATCAAAATTATTTGTAAAGCCTGCAATCACAAGTTAATGTCCCCACAATGAACTAGAACAGGCATGGTTTAAACTTTAGACGTTAGGCAAGTGCAGTGCAGAAGCCCTTGGCTGTAGTCGTTTCAAAATAACAATCGGTTTATTCATTTCAGTACCCCATTTTCATACCAGGGGACCCAATAGGGGGTCCTGACCCCCAGGGTGAGAAGCTCTGGGAACAGAACTTGGAGGCAACACTAATCCAGACACACCTACTGCAATGTTAGGTAGGGCACTTTCCATGACTGCATTAGATCATAAATCAGGGTTAGTTGAGTGCTATTTGGGAATGCAAGAGTGACATACAGGGACAGCAAGTGAGAAAAAACAATGTCAAGGGAAAGAGAAAAGGAGAGAGGAGAGCAGCATGTAGAGTGGGAGGGAAGACAAGAATGAGTGAAAGTGAGAGAGAGAGAGAGAGAGAGAGAGAGAGAGAGAGAGAGAGAGAGAGAGAGAGAGAGAGAGAATGAGTGAAAGTGAGACAGAGAGAGGGGGTGAGTGAAAGTGAGACAGAGAAAGAGAGAGAGAATGAGGGAATGGGAGACAGAGAGAAAGAGAGGGAGAATGAGGGAATGGGAGAGGGAGATTGAGGTGGGTAGACAGAGGGAAGGAATCAGGAAGGAAGGGAAAGAGAGTGAGATAGAAAAAGAGGGAGCGGGAGGGAGAAAGAGAGAGAGAGGGAGGGAGTATAAGAGGCAGCCATAGAGGGAGAAGTAACAGAGTGGATTATCTTCCTCTTCTCTCTCCTCTCCTCCTATTTGCCAGCCTCACCATGTTCCTGCTACAGACTGTGACTGTTATTGCTCTGACTGTTGTTCTCCTGGCATCCGTGGAAGGTAGGACACAACCGCACAAACTGTGTGTGTGTGTGTGTGTGTGTGTGAGTGTGTGTGTGTGAGAGTGAGTGTGTGTGTGTGTGTGCGTGTGTGCGTGTGCATGCACACGTGCGCATGGCTGGCTTGCCTGCTTGCTTGCATGCACCCCTGCAGGTGGCCAGCGTAGCAGGGGAGCGATGGCGAAGGAGGAAAGGGAGAGGAGGAGAGGGGGAACGAGGGAAGAGGAACAGAAGCAGCAGCCACGGCATGGATGTAAACACAGGGTGTTAGAAATCACACAGGACTCAAAACACGGATGAACTGTCAGGGCTGCAGCCGGTGGATGGCTTCCGTGGTTTAGCCTCAGTGTTTGAAACGTTACTGTTCTGACAGCGATGAGAGAAAGTACTGTGATGTGCCTGGCTGCAGGTGATGAGGTGTTCAGAGCCATCTGTGACAGAACACTGTTATGCTGCAGTAGTAGCTGCTGCTCCCGCTATCGCAGTTTGTTTTGTTTACAGTCTGTCTGTCTGTCTGTCTGTCTGTCTCTCTCTCTCTCTCTCTCTCTCTCTCTCTCTCTCTCTCTCTCTCTCTCTCTCTCTCTCTCTCTCTCTCTCTCTCTCTCTCTCTCTCTCTCTCTCTCTCTCTCTCTCTCTCTCTGGATGAAAAACCATAGCAGCATTCCCCTCTCCATGTCACTGGCATGGCAGCATGTTCTGCAGGATGATGTGGTTCTAATTCCTCTGGCATTTGTGTGTGTGTGTGTGTGTGTATGTGTGTGTGCTTTGGGGGCGTGTACAGTAGTCTGCAGAACAGATAACATTTTTGCTATCAACAAAAGCTGCCATAACATTCTTTCTGTACCTATGATAACAGAATAATACATTTGACGTAATGCTGTACTTCTTTCATCCACCGTATGGACATTAGCAAGTGTAACTATACAACATCTTGTGAAAAGTATAGCAAATAATACAACAGAGTTTCTTACTGGGTCTCTCTCCCTCTCTTTTGTCCCTTTTCTTTCTTGATGTTTGTGACTCTCATCCCATCCCCTCCCCCTCCCCCTCCCCCTCTCCCTCCCGTTGTCCCTCTCCCAGGCAAAGGGGTCCAGATGCAGCGGGACGTCCAGTGCTGTATGCTGTACTCCCAGGGCAAGGTGCGCACCAAAGACGTCCTGCGGTTTGAGGTGCAGACAGAGGGGCCTGACTGCAGCATACAAGCCATCATGCAAGTATTCCAACTATCTATCCTGGAGCTGGGAGGACAGCACGCTGCACACATGGAAAATATGCCTCTCCCACTTACAGCAGGGCAGAGCTGGGCTGAGAGGCATTGTCATCTATCCAGGTCATGTTGTTATGGCAGAGCTCTCAACTGTAATTGCCAAGGAAGTGAGGAAGGAAATATGTGGGAATAACAAGCCATCACAAAATACCTTTCAAGCCAGCTGAGCTCTGCTGCAGTCAGTCAGTCAACCAGCCAGCCAGTCAGCCAACCAGCCAGCCAGCCAGCCAGCCAGCCAGCCAGCCAGCCAGCCAGTCAGTCAGTCAGTCAGCCAACCAGTCAGTCAGTTAGTCAGTCAGCCAACCAGTCAGTCAGCCAGCCAGTCAGTCAGTTAGTCAGTCAGCCAACCAGCCAGCCAGCCAGCCAGTCAGTCAGCCAACCAGCCAGCCAGTCAGTCAAGACAGAAGGGTTGATTTAAGTAAAGCTGTTTATTTTTCAGCGTGCGCTCTGTGGGTCAGAGAAATGTGATGAGATGGCATGAGAAGCTCACCAAACCATGTGGCCCAGTTACTAATAAAAATGGAATGGTTATAGATCATAACATTTTCCTTCCTGTGTTCCTGTTCTGCGTAGCTCAATGGGTAGAGGATGTCACTAATGCTGCAGGGGTTGGGGGTTTGATTCCCACGGGGAACACCCAAGCCAAAAATGTATGCACTCACACTACTCTACTGCCCTTTGATAAAAGTGTCCATCAAATGGCAGTTACTGTACTGCGTTCCAAGTTAAGCCCCTGCCCTCTTTTTTTATTTTTATTGTTTTGCTTTAGTGTTTTTTTTGCCCTAGCATTCTGTGTTCTGCCACACTATGTTATGACATAGTGTGTCCTTGTGTTGTCCAGTCTGTATACTAAGAAGGCGGTGAAGTGTGCAGACCCCAGGGACCGGAAGGTGAAGAGGCTACTGAGGAAGCTCCTGCAGAGACAGACGACCAAGGCCCACAGGACCATGTGGCTCCCCCCGTACAACAACCTACCTGTCATGTCAGAGGTCTGCCATATACACTAGACATTGAACCCTTGAGCGAGGCACTAAACTGTTAGATTAATTTGGTCCTGTGCTGTGTGTGTCAGACCTTTTGGGACAAGCTGGCCATGTATCAGTCCTTGGCCGCACATATCAGAGGCCCTCGCTGTAACTGGAGGCTAATGATCCTGATGTTTGGCAGCCTTGGACATGATCATAAACGTGCAGTTAGTGGCTTGAGCACTGCAGGCCTGTGGGGAGGAAGGGCCAAGCAGCCGGAAAGATTTAGTTTGAACTTGGCTGTAATGGCAAGCTAGGCAGTGTGGTATGTTTTATGCACCCATAAAAATGTCCCCAAAAGCATACCAAACCTTTGGTTATATTTACATTTTACATTATGTGTGATATCCTAAGTTGTGTTCAATTGAAACAACTTAAGTTGTACTTAGTGTGTTAAAAGGTGTACTTAAATATATTGAAATCATACTATTGATGTATTTTTGGTTACTTTTGCTTACCAAAATAGTACACTTTTAATAGGTTTACTAAAGTACAACTTAGGTTTGGTAAACATGGTAAACATGTTTTAAGTGTACATACATTACAGCATTACACTTACAGCATAGTAATGACTGTCATACTAAACATGTGCATTGAATTAGTACCTGACAGCACATACGAAGTACAAAAAATACTTTGCAAGTACAGTCTCAGAAAAGTACTGGGTATATAGTAAAAATATATTTTCGGTATGGAAGAATATACAGTTTCTTTTGACTTGGGATATGATCTGTGGATTAAAATAAAGTAATTAAAATATGTTGTGTTATGTTAACATATGTTATGTTTATGTGAGTGAGGGGATTGAAGAAACAGCTACTTGTGTGTTTATATGTTGTGCTTATGTTTGTGTGAGTGAGAGAGATTGAAGAGACAGCTACTAATGTGTTTATACAATATGTTATGTTTATGTGAGTGAGAGGGATTAAAGAGACAGCTACTGTGTTTACAGTATATGTTATGTTTGTGAGAGTGATTGAAGAGACAGCTACTAATGTGTTTATACAGTATGTTATGTTTGTGTGAGTGAGAGGGATTGAAAAGATAGTTACTAATATGTTATGTGTATGTTTGTGTGAGTGAGAGGGATTGACAGCTACATATGTGTTTGTGTGATTATCAGGATAAGAAAGACAACTGGGCATCCCTCCATGTGGAATGAGATCACCACCGTAGGAGCACCAAGATGCAAGATCCATAGTCATAGGTAAGGTTATCACTGGACCAGCTACAGGGCTGTAATGCTCTGTGTGTGTGTGTGTGTGTGTGTGTGTGTGTGTGTGTGTGTGTGTGTGTGTGTGTGTGTGTGTGTGTGTGTGTGTGTGTGTGTGTGTGTGTGTGTGTGTGTGTGTGTGTGTGTGTGTGTGTGTGTGTGTGTGTGTGTGTGTGTGTGTGTGTGTGTGTGTGTGTGTGTGTGTGTGTGTGTGTGTGTGTGTGTGTGTGTGTGTGTGTGTGTGTGTGTGTGTGTGTGTGTGTGTGTGTGTGTGTGTGTGTGTGTGTGTGTGTGTGTGTGTGTGTGTGTGTGTGTGTGTGTGTGTGTGTGTGTGTGTGTGTGTGTGTGTGTGTGTGTGTGTGTGTGTGTGTGTGTGTGTGTGCATGCAATGTATCGTCCACTTCCCTGTAATGACCCAGTATTTTACATTCTCCTCCTCCTTTACAGGCCAAGTAAAGTGTCAGCGGCTTATCATCCTAACCCAGCGGAGCTTGCTGACCCTTCAGTCGTCTTGTGTCTCTATCTACCCCACCTGTCTACCTGGGACCAGGCCTGGGCAGCAGTATATATGAACATGCTTTCAAATATGTAAACCACTCGAGGCATGCTTGATTAAACCCCAAACACTTGGATCAGCTTTGAAAGTGGAGAGCTTTACTTGCAGCATAAGTTACATCAAGTGCTCTTCGTGGATTTTTCCAACAATTTGACATGAATCCAACTTCTATGTTGCCCAGGTCTTCCTGGAAGTGTCTACTACTACTACTACTCAAGTCAAGTCAAGTCAAGAGTTTTATTTGTCACGGCATACAAGTATACAATGAAATGCGGGTGGTCTTACTACTACTACTACTACTACTACTACTACTACTACTACTACTACTACTACTACTACTACTACTACTACTACTACTACTACTACTACTACTACTAGTGGCTGAACTGTTATGTATTGGGCTATACACCCACCATAGGCCAACAAAGGCCTCACTTATCAACATGATCGTATGCATAGATGTAGTGTTCAGAATTGACCTATCTCAAACACTGCCCTCTTTTCTTGATTCTCCAATTGCAACAGTTGCAACAGTTGCAATTGGAGAAGCAAGAAAAGAGGGCGGGTTTGAGATTGGTCAATTAACGCCAAAGTTTGTGATTCCTAAAACGATGGCGTGAAGTGCGATTGGTTTTCAGTGATATTAATACTGTATATCAGTGGGATATATACTTATTTGTGACTTGTAGACCTTCAGTAATGTGTAAGGACATCACGCACAGTACAGTCAGATTGGGTTTAGTCACAGAATATGGACTGTTTGTACACTGAATCTCTGTATGAATCCTAAATCAATATGTTTAAATGAGGCCCTCAGGCATCCATAGGAGGTTTTGATACAGTATCTATCAGCTAACGATTATTGTCTTTTTACACTGACTGTCGCTAAACTATGCCAAAGTATTTGCCAAGTATTTCTGATGAAATTCACCGCCCATCATGGCTGTTAAAACATAAAGAGGGCTGGATCTGGTCTGAAGCACCGATGTAATGTATGTTTAAACGCAGTATCTCAAGTGATTATCTCAAGTGAACTCTTTTATAAATTAATCTGAAATAGTGACTTTGATTCATTCATTGTCTGCTTTTCACTCGGCCAATGCTGTAATGTGTGTGTTTGTGCCCGTGTCTGTCCACACGTGTGATTGTGTGTTGCATGCTGTGTGTATGTGTTTGTGCCCGTGTCTGTCCACACGTGTGATTGTGTGTGTTTGTGCCCGTGTCTGTCCACACATGTGATTGTGTGTTGCATACTGTGTGTGTGTTTGTGCCTGTGTCTGTCCACACATGTGATTGTGTGTTGCATACTGTGTGTTTGTGCCCGTGTCTGTCCACACATGTGATTGTGTGTTGCATACTGTGTTTGTGCCCGTGTCTGTCCACACATGTGATTGTGTGTTGCATACTGTGTGTGTGTGCCCGTGTCTGTCCACACGTGTGATTGTGTGTTGCATACTGTGTGTGTTTGTGCCCGTGTCTGTCCACACGTGTGATTGTGTGTCGCATGCTGTGTATGAATGCGTGAGTCTCTGAAAATGTTTGTGTACATTACTGTTTTGGATGGGTGTGTGCATATAAGCATTTCACACAAGCAGGCAAATAACATACTGGGTTTTCAGATGAATTCAGTCCACAGTAAAATGCTACTCTATACATAGCCACAGCTAAATCTAGTTTCCAGTTACAGTTTGGAGTAAAGTGCCATGTTGTGTTGTCACCCCGGAAACACAAAGCTAGTGTGTGAGCGCCTGGCAGGGCCTGGTGTGTGTCTGTTTATCCAACCTGGCAGGGCCTGGGTCTGTTTATCCAACCTGTGTGGACTGGCTGTTTGACTCAGGTAGCTTGGAACTCCTCTCTGAGATAACATTTTTAATAAAAAATATGGTATCTCAGAGTGAAGCACGTGGCCAGCTTTGATAAGAGCTGTGATTTAATCTTATTTGTGAGGCTATAAGGACGGGGCAAGGTATGGTTTTCTAGACAAATCCGAGAGCATCTATGAGGAATATTAGTTGTGCTGCACTTTGGGCTAAAGACAGAATCATGTCCACCAGGGGTAGACATTCTCTCCATCACACCCAATACTCTCTCCCTTACACATACTCACACACACACTTGAATGATTTATTCATGTCAAAATAAATGTAAACACTGTAAATGCAGTCAGATATTCAGAGACCTTTCAGTTACATATGGGCTCAAATCGACAACGGGTTAGTAGTTCATACAACAAAACTAGGCAGACGGCACAATAACATGCGGAGTGTGCTTCAAGGATATAAAAGGCGAAAGGAGAAAAGACACACACACAATTATGTGGATCAAACACAAACTTCACACAAAGCTTGTCCATTCCTGAGACATTTATTGGTAAACATTTCTTTAAATCCTCCAATCAAAATACTGTGTAGCTTTCCCCACATGTATTAGCAAGCATATTGGTATAATGACATCAAGCATCAAAGCCACAACCAAACTGTTTATCTAGAACACAAGTGGCACAAAGTCAAGGAATACGCTTTCACTCAAAATGTAAATGCACTTTTTATGTGCACTATACTTTCTTTTTAAAGCACTCTCCACTTAACATCAAAATAACTAAATTGCATTTATGTAGCTACTATACATACAATTGCTTCAAAGAAAGCATACTCAAATTCTTTTCAGAGTACCTATTCACAGAACGTGTAAATAAATGAACATCAGTAGCTTGCAATGTGTTGTTCTAGTGAAAAATGTACCAAACCATAAAGAAAAAACAAGCCTAGTTAAGCCAGACCCGACGACACTCACACATGCGCGTTTCAACAATGGGGAGATAGTCAGTTAAGGACATTAACTAATGTTGGCCGGCCCTTTTTTCCACCCTCATTGTACCTGTTCCCTCCCTTCTATGTAAAATATAACAAAAATTTTAAAAATTTTAACTTGGTCACACGCACACACACACATACAAAAACAACCTTTACATTGAGTATATGGCTTAAAAAAGCATTCAGGTAGTATAAAGTCAGGCCTAATGGTATACCATCTTTATGGCACATATTGGTGACCAACAGCTTTCTACTATAGTCAAACTCAACTTATACTGTATCAGACATATCAAAATATGTATTGTATTTTTAATAATAACAAAATCTAATACTGTATCTAATACTGTAGGTTGAGGGGGTGTGGCTTAGTGCACCCTCTCTGAGCACAGCTAACTCTCAATAGGTTGAGGGGGCGTGGCTTAGTGCATCCTCTCTGAGCAAAGCTAACTCTCAATAGGTTGAGGGGGCGTGGCTTAGTGCACGCACTGAGCACAGCTAACTCTCAGTATGTGAGGGGGCGTGGCTTAGTGCACCCTCTCTGAGCACAGCTAACTCAGTATGGTGAGGGGGCGTGGCTTAATGCACCCTCTCTGAGCACAGCTAACTCTCAGTATGATGAGGGGGCGTGACTTAGTGCACCCCCTCTGAGCACAGCTAACTCTCAATAGGTTGAGGGGGCATGGTCCATTAATTTAAATGAGATGTCAAGTTACTATCTTAATACATGACGCTTTCAAATGTAAACAAATTCATGGGACCAGTGTGATCAGTTGCAATGGGAGATCAACATTGGCTAACTTGTGCTAGCAGGTGATAAATAAATTGTTGCTGTGAATGTTTTTGAACCACAAAAATAACTAAATTGTAGCAAACTAGTTTTATTACTTGTTTGTGGACTAGGTAGCTGATATATTTTACAACTACTGACAACTGACTGACTGATGGGCCAATCGGGGAAACCCGCTTGGATTCTTCAAGGAAGCAGATTGGATATCTGAAATGGTTTAACTGTTTATTATCCAGGGGGCTTTAGTCATCATCATTTTCACAACAGTAGTTCTATCCTTCTGGTAGAAAATGCAAGGAAATTGGAAAACAAATGTTTTCATTGTACTGGATCTTTAAGAAAATGCAATACAATCACAAGAACATCAGTGTTTTTTAAAGCAAGTATTATTCCCCTCCCATAAATTACTGTACAAAACTGATGTCTTGTGTCCATAGTGAAAAAGCACTTACACCAAAGACTGCTCGGTTAAGAAACTCTAGAAATACACAAAAATACACTATTCATTAGAAAGGATTGAATGAAAAACATTCTAACAAATCACTAGAAATACAGTATATCAAACTTGTATTAAGTAACAATGAAATCCCCAGTGTAAAACAGTCCGTACAGATATATTCAAAGTGATGCAATGACACGGTGCAACCAACTTAAATATGCAGAGTCATATGTACTGTAGAAATGGTGACGGATATGAAACACATGAGGTTGAAATATTTACACTTTCTTGATATGTTTTGTTTTATATCTTATCGGTCTTAGTGTTGCTTTGTTGAAGAACAACATTAAGAGTCACATTAGAGGTAGTCAAAAAGAGAATGCAAAATAAATTAAGGTAAATTAGATGGGATTGTGGTCAGTATTAAAGCCATGCAACAAAATCAGCCAAATTATGCAGATTTACTTCTTCACGGATTTAGAAAGATCACTAGTCATTCTTAATTTTTTTTTTACTTTTCTTGTGCATTAAAAATAACCCCCACATTCACCCAACTCCCGACCCACAATAATATAGTATATTCTGTCATTAGTCCCTGTGTTTCTCAACTAGTTTGTTTGTATAGTTATTGGGAGAAAATATATATTTTCATAAACATGAGCAACTATCTGACACACCAGGCACAGACCAAATCAAACAACTTGGCTGAAAATTATTTCAAATACTATTTGGCCCTAACCTGTTGATTAAAAAGTATTCTGTTCCTTGCCATCATGCAGCCTCGGCCTTTACCTTGTTTCCCAGCGAATTCACAGCTTAAGTAATTTGTTCTTTCATTCTACAGTTTCATCATAGAGCTGAGAGAGAAAGAAACAAGACAAAAAAAAGCAACATTGTAGTTCAAAGAGAGAAGTGAGTGTATGTCTCCAAGGATAGAAATAACAAATTACTTTGTGTAGTAACACTCTGAAAACCTCAGGCATAGTTATCCCAAAAGTATTTTATCTCTAAGATAGTTTTCATGCCACTGTAACCTTCATGCCAAGATACTTTTGGGAAGCCAAAGCCCTTTTGAGTCAGGCTCTGGCCCTCACATGGTGGTCTCACTCTTGCAGTGTTTGAGTGAGTCGTCGTTCTCCTGGCAGATGAGCTGGTAGGGTTTCTCATTCTCCTCTATGACAGAGTTGCCCAGCTCAGCATCCTGGCTCTGCAGCTCTCCACGGGACAGGTGTTCCACGATGCCCGCCCCGAGAGAATCGCCCAGCACGTTGGTGGTAGTACGCAGGCGATCCCTGCAAACATCCATAAAGATGACAGAGAGAGAGAGATGAGAGAGAGAGATAGAGAGAGAGATAGAGAGAGAGAGTGAGACGGAGCTCAGCCATGATTCATATTTGAAACATGCCTGTAAACTGTAACACCTGCCTTCAAATACTCTTGCAATCTGCATTATGCATCAATAACCTTTCCTCTAGTGGCACTTATGGGCTCTCTGAAGCCTCACTATGACATTTAGGCAGCAGGCCAATCCCCATCAAGCTGACATTTAGTGGGAACTTACAGGAACCAATCCACAGCGATGATCAGCGTTATGTCCTCCGTGGGCAGTCCCACCGATGTCAATACAATCACCATGGTAACCAGCCCGGCCTGAGGAATGCCTGCTGCTCCGATGCTAGCGGCGGTTGCTGTGATACTGAATGGGTGCAGGGAGGAATAGGGGGGAATTATAACACTGATACAACACTATCATAAACATGACATAACATCTGACGTAGACCTTTATTTTAATGACTGAAAATTTGGTTAATTATGTCACTTTCAATGTAAAGTTGACATTGTTCTGGATGTCTTTGTCATGACAACTTGACATTAACTAAGGTGATGTAATTATCATAATAAACGCTGCTTTCATGATAGGTATTAAATGTGGTAACTACCTCATCATCTTATTGAACCATGTAATGAAGTGACAATATATTATTGTATTATTGTCTCATGAAAGACAATGTCGAAATTAACTGCTTATGACAATTTAATATAATGTTAACATATACCACCAAATTAAGGTTTATTTATGTCTGATAATGAGACCTGCTTTGACACAATGTCAACTTTGCATTGAGAGTGACATAATAAACCAAATAACACTTGATGACAACAGTCATTAACATTCATGAACATCTATGTCAGATGTTATGTCATGTTTATGACAGTGTTATGTCAGCATTATGATTACCCTTTCAAATAAAGTTTGACAAAGAGAAACAAACATAGAGCACATACAGTATAATCATCAGGATACCAGGGATATGGATAACAGTCATTAGGCTTTCAAATACAATGTTGTGATTATTGATCATATGTAAATACAAATTTACTTTTTGCGGTTTGTTTCAGTGGACAATAGTCTATAATCAATGTGTGCTGTTTTGATAAAAGGAAACCTGCAGTAACATCAAATAAAGTTCATACATTTCCTCTGATATAGTGCACATACTTGCAGCCTACATGGCACTTTTGTTACTTGGCTTCCCCAGCACATGTGACCGTCTTTCCTTCAGGCTGTATAGTGTGATGTGTTTGACTATATGGCTCTGAATGAGGTGTGACCTGGGTTTGCTTGACTGAGCCTTCAATGGGTAAGTGACAGGAGTATACTGGAGTATGACATACAGTATACTGTGTGATACTATATGAGGAGGGTATGAAGATGAGGATGTGTGTTTATGTGTGTATGTGAAATCACACATGCATGTGAGTCATTCAACATATGTAAAGCCTATAATTGGCTTAATAGGAATTACAGTATTATCTACATAAACACAAACAAAGTAGCTTCAAATGTAGATAGAATTTATTTAGCTTAGAACTAAACCTAATTGGGATGTGTTCTTTGTTTCTTTCTTGGCCTATTGAAACGGATTTAGATACTATTCAATAACTTGCTTAAATAGATTAAAGGTTCCATGCATTATAAATGGCCTTTTCCAGTGTTTAGCATTGTTTCCTAGCAATGGGGGGTTATATCAATGTGGTCTGTGTCTCTAATTATCATATTGACTCATCAGTCTAGTCTCGAGTTCACGAGATCTTCCCTCACTCAACTAAGCCATTCTGATTTGACTGTTTTGCTGACGTGAATACTACTTGGTTGTAGTCACCGCCCACAATTCGCTCAGCAACAGAGCAGTGAAATTACTTCCTCAAACAGAGGGTGCGACAGACAGCAGAGAACGAGCAAGCGAGAGAGGGAGAGAGAGAGATAGAGAGGGAGAGAGAGATAGAGAGAGAGAGAGGGAGAGAGAGAGAGAGGGAGAGAGAGGGAGAGAGAGAGAGGGACTGTGTGTAAATGTGTGTGCGCCGCGGGGATGGGTCTTCTCCCCGCAGTTGGGAGCACTCCATATCACTGTCAAAATATCTTTGCGCACGCTCCCACGCGCACGCCTGTATTCCAATCCGTGCAATAATATTCACAGAGGTATATATTGTCATTTGAAACAAGTTACCAATGCATTGTCCCGTGGGATTATGCCCCCCCCCCCCCCCTGCGGCGAAATTAATTAGTATCCCCATCAATCTCTCTCTCTGTCTGCCAGTCGCAGACTGTGTGGGTGACTGTCACTCAAAGCGCTTATGGGCGGAGCCCAGCACAAACAGCATGAAATCCTGAGGTAGAAAACTGTTGCTTTTGAGTACTTGATTAAAAATATAAAACAATTAATTGTTTTTAAAGAAACTTTACAGATGTGTTCCATAGACTCACAGGAATTGTGTAAAGTTGCCCAAATAGTGCAAGGAATAGCAATGCGTGGGACCTTTAATAGATTATTCTTATTTAAAACCCATTTTTTTATCAAATAAAAACAAAGAAAATAATAATAAGAATTAGGGTAGATAAAACTTAAATACATTTTCTAGCAATAAAGAAAACAAATTTAATTATGAGTCATTACTCAACTGTGACAAATGTAATGCTACTAAATCGTTAAGAGGAAACGTACAGTAGGTTAATTATTAGCCTAATTGGCACATCAAACAGCCTACCGGTAGTTAACATTAAGCAGGCAACACTTGTTCAGGGCCCACAGCTGGATCAACTGTGATTAACTGGATTAACGTGACCGCCCTTCACTAATGGGAAATGGAAATCCTTTTATACAAGCCAGAGACTGATGTCAGTTTGATGGCACAAAAGAGAGCAGGTCCCTTTGGATAAAAGATGCCCTTGCTGGTTTTCCAACGTACATGACACAGAAAAGTCCAAGACAATTCCCTAACATTAAAGGGGAACACCACCCAAATTAAGAATTCCAATGTTATTTCCATGGCCTAGCTGTTCTCTCCCAAAGCCAAAAAACTAGAGAAGTAAGAATCAAACGTATGATGTCATCAGGTATAATGTCTGTCTCCATAGACAATGAATGGGACACATTTTGTGGACCCACAGAATGTTGTTTGAGTTTTTATGTACTTGTATACTCATACACATTTCATTGGAGATTATATGGATTCTAATCTATGGAGAAGCTTCAGACTTTATACTTGGTGACATCCCAAATTTAGCACTCTTGTTTTTAGTCTTAGATCATAAGAATAGTATGAATTCTGAAATTGGGCTTAGTTCCCCTTAGCCTGTTAAACTGTAGCCCTATTTTCAGAAATTTCGCCTAAAGGTACATGCCCAAGTAAATGGAAGATTGCTCCACTTCTACAAGGTCAATTTGCATGTTCTTGGTATCTAGGAACATATAAGGACCTGGGGGTATGTATTCCCAGTGCCAGAAATATTGTGTCTGTTACTAGGCTTGAGTAAATTGAGAATATAAATTATGATATTTTTTTGCATCTTTGCCAGTAAATAACACCATGTTACAATTGTGCCACCACCGAGCTCGCTCACTGAGCTCATTCAGCACCTTCTTGAGATCAAGTGTACAAAAGATGATTAAACAGAAGGATTTGTAGATAAAGTAATAAATTATAATCCATTTTAATTATAAATTCATATTTGACCTTGAACTTGACCATGACCTTATTATGGCCAAATCATATATCTATGGATAGGGGAAAGGCTCCTCTTTCAAATGGCAGTGTTAAACCTGGATTTAGTCATTTCCTCACGGTTTTACGATAAAATAGATATAATTAGCATTTTCCCGATAAATTCATATTTTCGGTAAATCTTAAAAACATCGGTACTAAAAATGTAAATATACACTTTGACTGCTGTTTTGATAGGGTTAAGGTCTTTACTCTTGGCTACATTTGAAAAAGAAACACAACATTAATCTCTTAACATCCAAGGGCCCACATGTGGGACGATTCACGACCCGCCACTTTGCCGACCTCTAGTGGCTCGGGTGTGCATTTCATTTAATATATATAGAGAATTAAAGCCCTATCTGTTGCCTGTCGATTGCCCTTTCAGGTGACAAAATCCACTCAGCGGTTCTCGAGTTACATGCCGATATGTGAGGCATGCGCCAAAGTACATGGCAAAGTACACAACACGTACACGACTCCCGGGGCTCTAGCTCCATCAATCATTTGGCGATCTCGAAAGAATTTGGACAGGGTTGTAGCCAATGAGTGTGGCTTTCCAATGATACCCCACGTGGGGATCTAATACGATCTTGATTGATCAATTTATGATTTTAAAAAAGCAGGGTCCCCTTATTAGGGGACCTTACAGCTTAACAGGAGCTAACCATAAACAACCCAATTACACAATATCTCCACGCTGACAGCTTACATTACATTTACATTTACATTTAGTCATTTAGCTGACACTTTTATCCAAAGCGACTTACAAGTTCTGTATGACAAGTCATCAGGAAGGGCACAACTCTATCAGCTGAGTAACAATGTTCATCAAAGTGTTGAGTTTATTAGGACAAGTGCATGACAGTAAGGTTAGTTAGGGTTAGGGTGTTGCTGTAACACGCAACACTTTGATGAACATTGTTACTCAGCTGATAGAGTTGTACCCTTCCTGATGACTTGTCGTACAGAACTTGTAAGTCGCTTTGGATAAAAGCGTCAGCTAAATGACTAAATGTAGATTATTTTTTCAGATAATGGTTGAAGAAGTGCGTCTTTAGTCGACGGAGAAATATTGGACAGGTTTCGGCTGTCCTAACTAGGGTGGGTCGTTCATTCCACCATTGTGGGGCAAGGACTGAGAAAAGGCAGGTTCTCCTTGATGACCCTCCCGGGGCTCGGATAGGAGTGGGTCTGAGACGGCCAGAAGATGCAGAGCGTAGGGGTCTTGATGGTGTGTAGTTAGAGACCATTGACCGGAGGTAGGCAGGAGCGGATCCCTTTGCCGCACAGTATGCCAGTTCGAGGGCATTGAAGCGGATCCGTGCAGCAATGGGGAGCCAGTGCAGGTCCCTAAGAAGTGGGGTGACATGGGCCGACTTCGGTAGGTTTGAGATCAGGCGGGCCGCTGCGTTCTGAATGAGTTGAGGAGGCTTGGTGGCAGTGGCCGGGAGGCCAGCAAGCAGTGCGTTGCAGTAGTCAAGGCGGCCATTACACATTAGCATGGCCAGAGTGTATTCCTGTGGCATCGACATGCGGCTGTGCTGCCTATCAGCCTTGATTTAGGAAACATTGCCCCACTTCCTTTATTCTGCTATGATAATGTTCCACATTTACACCAGGCGTTGCAGGGCCAAGGCTAAGAGAATAGTCAAAGACTCTAGCCACCCAAACAACTGCCTCTTTGCACTGCTGCGGTCAAGCAAGCGCTACCGGAGTCTCATGGCCAGTACAGAGAGACTCAGAAGGAGCTTTTATCCCCAGGCCATCAGGATGCTCAATGACTATGACTATGCAACACTAACCCATCCATCTACATGCATTGCACACACATACTTTAAACAAACACTCACCTTTAACATTCACTTAGACACTTTAAAACACTTTTAAACACTACCCCATATTTTATTTTTTATTTTGCAATTATTTGCATAATTTCGTACTTTAGGCTGTACTTTAGTTTGTATATTGTATATTTTGTATAGTGTTTTACTGTATGAAGCACATTCTCAGGGGGCTCATACAGATCCAAGCATTTCACTGTAATGTACATGTACTTTATACATGACAAATAAAAACAAACTTGAACTTATGTGACATACGTCAAGTCTCTCTACTGTCAAAATTGCTCCAGCAGATATCACACTAATTTGTTGGGTTAGCGAAATGAGTCAATAAACCAGTGGTTCTCACATCTTGTGTTGGTGTCAGCATGGTTGGTTGCTGCAAAACCTTGCTAATTAAACAAAAATATAACAAAGCTGTTGACAGGTACCTGATGGTGAGGATCTGGCCAAAGTTGAGGTCCATGTCATTGACCTGAGCTATAAAAATGGCTGCCACGGCCTCATAGAGGGCAGTGCCATCCATGTTGATGGTTGCGCCCACGGGGAGGATGAAGCGTGTCACTCGCTTGTCCACATGGTTGTTCTCCTCTAGACAGCGGAAGGTGATTGGCAGGGTGGCAGAGCTGGGCAAACAAGGAGAAAGTGAAGGATATATATAGTAATAGTAATAGTAGGTCGATCACTCAGAGACACTTGATATATAGATACTGTAGATGTGACCTTTATTTATCCCCTTATGGTAATTTGGGAAATATAAATAATGTATTTTTTAAACTTTAGAAAATCACAAATGCAAATATTGCAACTCATATTGTATGTGCGAGTGAAGGTTTTATGTAGTGGTGCACAGAAAACAATACTAGTATTGGATATAAAAATTTGGCAAAAATGTGTGTAACATGCCAGAAATCAAAGCAAAAAGACTTGATTTGCTGCATTTTAGATATTTAAATCTCACTAATGGAAACACATGTATTATATTTTTGTCTAATGATCCCAATATTACTAATACTGAACGTTTACGACTGTGAATCTGTATCGGCAGTGACAAAGTGTTATCGGTGCTTCCCTAGTCTTATGTGTCCAATTTTAAATCAGACACGGACATGGGCGATCTGATTACTTAGTTGTATCGTAATCTGTATCTAATGTATGTGTATCTCTGTCCCATAATGTGACACATTGTACTGTATTGTAGTGTACTGTATTTACAATATGTAATCTGTAGCAGACAGTGACTGACCTGGAGGAGGTGCCCAGGGCGGTGATGAGCGCCTGAAGCAGACCACCGATGAAGCTGTAAGGATTCTTCTTGGTCACCAGGAAGTAGAGCAGCGGCAGGACAAAGAGACCGTGGATGAGGAGGCCCACGATGACCGTCACCATGTACATCCCCAGCTGACCACCCACTTCCACCAAGTCCTTCATCTCCACGATCTTCCCTGCGATGAGGAACAGGATGCCCACTGGGGCGTACCTGAGAGGGTGGGACGAGGGGATGGGGGGATGATGGGATGATGGGAGAGGACGGACGGGGAGGAGAGAGAGGGGCGTGGAGAGGGAATTATAAGAAATAAGGTGATGAGTTATGTGCTATTTTTAATGACATGGAGTAAGGTGATGAGTTATCAGCACATAAACTTTCCTTGTTAAGATTGACGGATTTGAGTCCATACTGACCAGATGATAATGGCCACCAGCCTCATGATGGCTTCGTTGAGACAGTCGAAGAAGTCCTTCAGGGCCTGGCCCTGCTGCTTCATGTTACCGATGACCAGTCCAAAGCACATGGAGAACACCACCAGACCCAGCGCATTCACCCCGTTAGAGGAACCCGGCATGGGCACAGTCTCCTCCACTCTCTCCTGTGGTAGAGAGTCATTATCCTATTGGTTAGGGTAGACATATGCTATGATATCATGCCTAGACATTTTCTCAAATAAGATGAGATCACCTAATCTGAAGATTTTGGGGGAAATCCCATATTATCGATTTTCTCAGAGGCTTTCTTTGAAAAACAGCTTCATCAATTTCAGTTGAACTTACCTGAGACCTGCGGTACCTGAGAACCTCACCTTTCCTCCTGCTACTCACACCTATCCCCCTCAACAATGTGCTTCCTACCTATCCCCACACTTTCCTCCACCAGACCAGCTTCAAGCCATCCATGCCAGTTTGGAAGCAATCCTGCAAACCTTGCCTACCCCCCACGGCAACAAATATACCTATTACTGTACGTGGAGGCTTATGGAATTGTCAATCAGCCATCAGGAAAGCAGACTTCATTACTGCCTACACCTATAGTCAAAACCTCCAGCTTCTGGCTCTTACTGATACCTGGATAACACCAGATAACTCAACAACACCTGCAGCCTTATCTACAAACTATAACTTCACTCACACACCACAACCTTCCAGACGTGGTGAAGGCACTGGTCTTTTGACCTCTCCCTCATGGTCAGTGAGGTCAGTGAGCTGGATGCAATCCTACCTGGAGGAGAGAGAGCAGATGGTGGAGGTAAACGGTACCCTATCCCCCCCCCTCACAGTAAGCTGTGGTGTTCCACAAGGAAGCATACTAGGTCCGCTACTGTTCCTAATTTATGCAAATGACATGTCGTCAGCTTGTGACTGCAACTTGTTCCTGTTTGCGGACGACTCAGCCCTGCTGGTCTCTGACAAGAACAAGTTACAGGTTGAAAAAACCCTCAGCTCAGAACTAGGCAAAATCTGCATATGGCTCGCTGATAACAAACTATCATTACACATGGGCAAAACAGAGTCCATTCTCTTCGGTTCAAATAACAAACTCAGCAAGACCGACGGCTTCTCAGTTACAGTGGGTGACAATATTGTCACAAGGAAAGAAGATATTACCTACCTGGGTTCCATCCTAGAGGCAAATCTTTCCTGTGACAAAATGGCATCCAATGTAATAAAAAAAAGTCAACCAACGAACTCGATTCTTGTACCGGATCTCCTCACTGGTAAACAGGAATACCCTGAAGACTCTGGCAGGAGCACTCATTCAAGGGTACTACGACTATGCTTGTACCTCATGGTACCAAAGCACCTCAAAGGCGCTAAAAACAAAATTACAAACATCTCAAAACAAACTGGTCAGACTACTGCTTGACCTTACTCCTAGAACCCACCTCACCCCTGCCCACTTTGACAACCTAGGATGGCTTAGAGTAGACGACAGAGTACAGCAACTTGCAATGGGCCTGGTCTACAAGATACACTACACGACCAAGGTACCCATGTACATGTCAAAATACTTCCCAAAGGTCAGTGAATACCACGATCACAACACCAGAGGGAGCTCCACAAATCATGTTAAACCCAGATTCGGCTCAAACAAGGGACTAAACACGTTTCGCAATTATGCCACATCAATGTGGAACGCCCTACCCAAAGCTGTAAAGGAATGTGAATCACTACCCACTTTCAAAAACACTCTCAAAAAACACCTAAGGGAGACTGCAATTCGAAACTGGCCACTGTAAATGTCCGAACACAACCCCCTCCAATGTACAGCAAATTACCAAGTATGGTCTTGTCAATATTCCAATGTACAGTTTTGTTTGTACAGTTGTACAGTGTACCCCACCCACCCCACTATCACTTTGTGATACAGAAGGAGTCAGGAAAAGGGAGTATATACATTTGACGTAGAAACTGTACATTGGAGGAGGTTGGGTGGGGGGGGGTTGGGTACACTGGGATATTGACAACCATACTGGGTAATCTACATTGGAGGTGGTTGGGGGGGGGGGGGGGGCACACTGTATAAACAAGCAAAACTGTACATTGAGGGGGGGGGGGGGGGGAGACACTGTACAAACAAACAAAATTGTACATTGGACTATTGACAAAACCATACTAGGTAAATGACTGTACATTGGAGGGGGTTGGGTTAGGATATTTACAGGGGGGTTAGGATATTTACTGTCATATTTACTGTCATGCTTCCCACTCACAAAGCAGGCAGCTCCTTGGGTCTCATATTCTCCCTTAACACCAGCATTATTAACACCACGGTAACTCCCCTCCATTTTTCTGACCACTTCTTTATATCCTACTCACTAACTCTTGCTTAACCCCAAACCATCCATCCCAACCCAAACCATCTCAGTCAGACGCAACCTGCGCTTCCTATCCCCCTCCACCCACTCCTCCGACATCCTACCCGCTCTACCTTTGAGTGAGACTTTCTCTGCTCTCCCCACAGATACGGCAACCTCCACCCTCCTCTCAGCCTTCTCAACCTCCTTCTACAAGCTCTATCCCCTCACGAGAAGCCTGCTCGTCGTTCCCCACCCAGTCCATGGCTGTCAGATGCAGTGAGAGAAGAAAGACAGGTCCTGAGAGCAGCCGAGAGGAAGTATAGAAAGTCACACCTCACTGGTGACTTCACCACCTATCACAACCTCTTGTTAGCTTTCTCCAAAACCATTACTACTGCCAAAGCTTCCTTCTTTCACCATAAGATCGAGGCCTCAGCTAAGAACCATCGCAAACTGCACGCGCCCATGTCCTCCCTCCTCACTACCCCACCACCCCCTACCCCTCCTCTCTCTCTGCCGAAGACTGAGATTTTTCTTTTGAAAAAAGTGGAGAGCATCCGCAGCTGCTTCTCCCAACCCCCACCCATTCCAAATGCTGAATCGAGAACCTCATCCTTTACTCTGTCATCTTTCTCTCCCATTACAGACGTCGAGGCCTTGACACTGGTAACGTCGAACCATCCCACTACTCATAGACAACTATCATCCTGTCTCTCTTCTCTCTTTCCTTTCTAAATAACTTGAACGTGCTGTATCCAACCAACTTACTGATTATCTCTTACAGAATGACGTCCTAGACCCTAATCAGTCAGGCTTCAGGACTAGCCACTCCATACTGACGGCCCTCATAGCAGTCACAGTTGCTCTTCACTTAGCAAAAGCGAAGGGCCTCTCCTCTGTCCTTATTCTCCTGGACCCAGGGCCCCTTGGACCCCTCCTCTTCTCCCTCTACACCAAATCTCTGGGTAACATTATCACGTCTCATGCCTTCTCGTATCATTGCTATGCCAATGATACTCAACTCTTCCCACCACAGTTAGGAATTACTGTCTTCTATAATGCACTCTTCCTACTATACTAATATGTCTTTACTACTATGCACTCAACACTGCACCACCCAAGTTTCAGCACTGTTTGATGAATATTGTTACTCAGCTGAAAGAGTTGTACCCTTCTTGACTTGTCTTACACAACTTGTAAGTCGCTGTGGATAAAAGCGTCAGCTAAATGACAAAATGTAAATGTAATATCAGAACTGATCCTTGCCTCACAGACAGGTCTGGATTTTGGACCCAGACACGCCTCAGGCCTCAGGTAGCAGGGTTACAGTTACAGGTTTAGGTTTTTTTGGGCACCAGTGAAGACCCCTACTGTCACTAACACCCACCTGTATGCTGTGCAGCACCCTGTTGAGGTTTGACACTGTGGTGCTGAGAGATTCAGAGAGGTTCAGGCTTAGGTTTGACTCTGTGGCGTTGAGAGCCTCAGTGAGGTTCAGGGTCACGGTCACATTCCTGGTGCGCACTATCTTCTTATACACCGTTTTATACTGCCAGACACAGAGACAAATAAAAAATCTGGTGCTTTAACACTGTTGTATTGATATTGCAAGCTGCAAGAGTAAAACATTTGCACCATACAATTATTTTACAAAATTAAACTGAAATGGAAACAATGTGGTGGGGGAAGGTCATGACGTTACCTGTTTGAAGCAGGCCTCCACCAGGTTAGGAGGAAACATGTTCCTGAGACGAGAGAAGGAAGGATTATTGTCCTGGTGCTATTGTTGTTGCCAGTCTGTACAGACCACAGACTGGATTGTTAATCATATCAGATCATAAATTTATGCGCATGCATAAAGAGGTGTAACCTGATGAGATCCAGGAAAGCGTCAGCAGCTTGTACTGGTTCAATGGTCCCAGCGGTGGCCACAGGGCTGTCCCTACTGCCCTTCCCTGGCCGGATGATCATCACCATGACGATGCCGATGAACACAGCCACCAGGGTGGTCACCATGTAGTAAACAACCGCACGCATACCCATCTTGCCCGATGCCTTGCTGTCCAGAGCAGAGATACCTGGGACAGTATGAAAGAGGAGTTCCATTGAGCATTCAGAGAATAATTTGTTGTATAACTTCAATAACTTGTATAAAATCAATAACTGGAGTGGTCAATGTCAACACCTCTCTCCACATTATTTTTCACTTTGTTTTCATGCTGTACTGGAGGCAGGGGAAAGGTCAAGCACAAATCATTCATCATGGAGGAATAAAGGTGTAAATACACATCCAGATGTATGTATTTATTCATCGGTCACTCAGGGCGGTGCTCAGAAGGGGGGCTTTATATTAGCTAGCCGACTGAAGGGTGAGATAATGAAGAGCAGGTTGTGGGACTGGCAAAGGGAACAGCCAATCAGAGCTGGTGGAAGTAAAAATAGCTTTCTTTATTTTTAATGTATTTATTGATATTTAGTCATTTTACAAACAGTCGCTACCCCCTCTCCCCAACAGAGATTGCAATACATGTGTAGTAAGAGAGGAGTGATGCAGTATACCATACCACCCTCAACCTTACTCCCCTATCGGCACTGTGGTGAGATCAGAAGCTAAATAAACAATAAACAGCTAGGCAACACGATTAGACATACTGACAATCAGACAGAGAGAGAGAGAGATGGACAGATTGACAGACATGTGCAGTAGATGCGGACATACATAGAGGTACTTGTCAAGACAAGACTAGACAAGATGACAGGGACAAATAAACAAGTGGCATATAAACAAATAGAGGAATGATAATAAAAATTGCTTTTTCCACAATCCAGATTGATTTGTTAAAGGGGCTATGTACTGCTATTCCTAGCACTCATTTGGGCAACTTTACACAATTCCTGTTAGTCTATTGAAGACATTTTGTAAGGGTTTTTTTTTTTTTCCTCAATATTTCAGGCTGTTATGGACTGGCTCCACCCATAAGCACTTTGAGTGACAGTCAGTTCCACACAGTCTGCACTGGTAGACAGAGAGAGATAGAGAGAGAGAGAGAGAGAGATGAGAGAGAGAGAGAGGAGAGAGATGAGAGAGAGAGAGAGGAGAGAGAGGAGAGAGAGATGAGGAGAGAGAGGAGAGAGAGAGAGAGAGAGAGAGAGAGAGAGAGAGGTGAGTGACGAGAGGGAGGGGGGGTGAGAGAGAGAGAGAGAGAGAGGGATGGGGTGGGAGAGAGAGAGAGAGAGAGAGAGAGAGAGAGAGAGAGAGAGAGAGAGAGAGAGAGAGAGAGAGAGATAGAGAGAGAGAGAGAGAGAAAAAAAAGACAGGCCGTTATTGACAAGGCCCCCTCTCTCCCTCCTCCTCCTCTCTCTTCTTTCTCTCCCTCTCGGTGATGAGAGTCCACGCGGGCAGCTTGTGTTTTTTTTCTTTTTCTTTCTTTCAATCTCCCGTTTGCGGGTGTGTGGCGCGCGGCAGCCCCCCCCCCCCCCCCCCCCCCCCCAAGTGCTCTCTCTCTCTCCCTCTCTCCCCATACAGAGTATGAGGAAGTGGTTTCCACTCGCTGTGTACAGTCAGTCTAGGTAGAAATGTGGGCGGGCATTAGCTACAACCACAGAGCCAATCACATCACTGTCTGCTACCCAGCGTCCGCCGAATGACGTGACTCAGCCGTTCAAATCAAAATGGCCTGATTTACTGGAGAGGAAAGGGGCTGAGCTGAATCAGAGCAATCCGCCAATATGGTATTTAGACACTAAAACACATTGATACGAACTCCTATTACTATAATACAATGCTCAGAGACCTTGAAAATGTCACCTTTAAGTATCTGTGCGCTTATATAGGATTATTTGTACAGTCTGATTGTCATCCATGTCTGTAGAACAATAATAAATGTAGCATTTTTAACCTGAGAGTGTTGCCCCTCGTCCTTCTACCTACAGATGAAGTAACGTTTTCCTAACACCATTCTACCGTGGCAATAGGTGGCGCTCCGTTGTGCTCTTGTGCTGATAATTTCTTGTGAAGTGCTGTTCTGTTATCTGCCACCAGGAGACGCAAAGCCATTCCGGCGTGTTGGTAGGCTGTCAATCTCATTGTACTGTAAATATCTAAATGTCTATCCATTACAACATTTATCACAGTGAATCTCTTAGTTACATCGTCATTGTGTCCCTTCCTGGTCGTTGCACGCATTTCCCCCCCACTTGCCGGCCTAGGGAGGGTTGATAGATACTATCACATGCTTCCTCCGATACATGAGGAGTCAGCCAGCCGCTTCTTTCCACCTGACAGCGAGGACTCTCACTGGGGGAGTGTAACGCGTGGGAGGATCACACTACCTCCCTCAGATCCCTTCCCTGCTGAGCAGGCGACCCGACCAACCAGTAGGAGTCGCTGTTTACAACGACCAGGATACATACCCCACCGGCTTCCCACCCGCTAACACTGCCAATTGTGTTAGTAGGGACGACTGACCAAGCCGGAGGTACCGCTGACAGCTGGATTCGATCCCAGTGTCTCTGCGGTGGTAGGCGAGCGCTTAGTCCGCTGCACTACCCAGCCGCCCCAAGCAGTGGTGTTTATGTGAACTATTTAACAAACATTTATCCCAGCAAAGTATTTGTATTTTTTCAATTACTGTTTGATGCGAACCTTGAAATACTTGTTTTAAGAGAAAAAGGTTGTGTGGCATAGTGCTTAGGCTGGTAAAGATATGACTCCTAAAGTGTGTAAACGGAAGTACAGGAAGTACAGGCTACAGGCTTTCCGGTTTCGACAAAACAATTATAGAAACGAGTGAAGTGCACAATATTTCCTTATTTAAGCCACTGCAGCGGCTTTGCCTGAAGAATTTACTACATGATGTTCTAGCTTGTTTGCCGACAGGATTCGGGAAAAGTTTGGTCCGTTCGGAGGCAGCTTCCAGGGGAAGTACATACACCGGAAATGATACCCCATACACACTTTCGGCCATAGTTCTTTACCAGGCTTTATCTCACGGAGGAGATAAAACTGGGAACAAGGTTACATAGTGCTTAACACATCCGACCCAAGTTAAATTCCCAGTCAAAACTTTTGTTTTAATTTAATGATCAAAACCGATGATTCTCACTATATTCCATTGTCTCCTGAATTAGTAGATCGATTTAGAGAGAGAGAGCTGTGGTTGAGATACAGGGTTCCTGTGGGTTTCAATACGTTACATTTAAGAATTTTATGACCACTTTGAATAGAACTTAACTATATGTTTATTCTCGTTTGCATATAATAGACATAAAGCATCATCAAAATAAGAATAAAAATACATGAGAGAACAAAATGGAGATTGTATTACTCATAACCTGTTTATGTAAATGTTTTTGGATGGCGAGCAAACAGCATTTCATATCTCTCATCCACAACACATTATGACCACTTAATAGTAGTTTCATAGAGGCTAAAATACTGTGAGAAGCACACATTTGAACTGTCCCTTTTGTTGCGTATTGGGTGTACCTCCAAACTGTCCCTTTTGTTGCGTATTGGGTGTACCTCCAAACTGTCCCTTTTGTTGCGTATTGGGTCAGGTGTACCTCCAACCTGTCCCTTTTGTTGCGTATTGGGTGTACCTACAAACTGTCCCTTTTGTTGCGTATTGGGTGTACCTCCAAACTGTCCCTTTTGTTGCGTATTGGGTGTACCTCCAAACTGTCCCTTTTGTTGCGTTTTGGGTGTACCTCCAAACTGTCCCTTTTGTTGGGTATTGGGTGTACCTCCAAACTGTCCCTTTTGGAGCGTATTGGGTGTACCTCCAAACTGTCCCTTTTGGAGCGTATTGGGTGTACCTCCAAACTGTCCCTTTTGGATCGTATTGGGTGTACCTCTAAACCAGTGGTTCTCAACTGGTCTAGCCTCGGAACCCAACATTTTCCTTAGTCATTAAGTCACGACCCAAAATTTTTAACCACTATGATTTATGTAAAAAAATAATTGCAGTAATACGCAATCTTTCAAAACATGAAATAAACACAAAAAAGTGCAACAAAAGTGCAACTATTGCTAAAAACCCAATGAAATAAAATAATAATAAATAATATATGCTTCTTAGCAGATTTCTTAGCTTAACATAACAGACCTAAATTTGGGGGAACTAATGGGATAACTGGGGTTGCAACAAAAGTGCAACTAGGGCTAAAAACCCAATTAAATCAAATAATAATAAATAATATAATTAGCAGATTTCTTAGCTTAACATAACATACCTAAGTTTGGGGGAACTAATGGGATAACTGGGGTTGCAACAAAAGTGCAACTAAGGGCTAAAAACACAATGAAATAAAATAATAATAATAATAATAATAATAATAATAATAATAATAATAATAATAATAATAATAATAATAATAATAATAATAATAATAATAATAATAATAATAATAATAATAATAATAATAGTAATAATAATAATAATAATAAATAATAATATATCCTTCTTAGCAGACTTCTTAGCTTAACATCACAGGGAACTAATGGGATAACTGGGGATGTTGTTTGCTCCTGACAAGAGACTTAAAGTCTGGGGTGATGGTAGACAAAGCAACTCTGAGGTCATGCTCAATGTCCAATCTGTTCCTCCGCTTTGTCTTCAGCTGGACCAGAGCTGAGAAGCCACTTTCACAAAGATAGGTAGTGCAAAAAAAAATTAAACTTTTTTACACACACATCCGCGACCCACTCAAAATGGCCCCGCGACCCACTTTTGGGTTGCAACCCACCAGTTGAGAAACACTGCTCTAAACTGTCCCTTTTGGAGCGTATTGGGTCAGGTGTACCTCCAAACTGTCCCTTTTGGAGCGTATTGGGTGTACCTCTAAACTGTCCCTTTTGGAGTGTATTGGGTGTACCTCCAAACTAGCTCAAGACCTGATGAGACAAATGCCTTGTGTGTTTTGTCCTTGGCTGGGAATGAAATGAAAGAGAATGAAGATAACAAATATACATTTGATCCACAACCCATGTTTTCAACTATCAGCAGGAAAAGGCCAAATGTACGCAACATCGTTGATGTGAGAGAGAGATAGAGAGAGATAGCGAGAGAGACCTGACTTACATTGACACGTAAACTCAGTCAGTCTCTTCCCCTGATGGGTTATCTGAAGACAAATCATTTATAGCTTTTACATCTACAACCACAAGCCTACAACCCCCACCCGCTGGTAGCTCATTGCTTGTTTCAGACAGGGTCTAGATATTTAACATGCTACTGTAGATATCTGTCGGGCTTCTGTGACACATCAAGCCAAGATCAATTCACCAGCAAAATTCTATTTAATGAATTTGCCATAGGGCTGAGAAAGCGCAATTCATTATTTTAATTAGACATAAAACATGTAGCCTATTATTATCATTCAAGTTCAGAGTATCGGGGAAGATACTCCACTCCTTCTATTCCAGGGCTGTAGAGAGCATTCTGACTGGAAACATCATTGCCTGGTTTGGAAACGGCACAGGACAGGAAGGCACTCCAGAGAGTGGTGCGCTCAGCAGAGCATACTACAGGTATTGCACTACCACCCCTGCAGGACTTATATAACAGGAGGTGCAAATCCAGAGTCTGCAGAATTATGAAAGACCCTCATCACCCCAACAACAGCCTGTTCAAGCTGCTGCGGTCAGGCAAGCGCCTACGGTCACACGCTGCAAGAACAGAGAGACTCCGGCTAAGCTTCTTCCCCCAGGCCATCAGAACACTGAACACTGAACTCTCAACTCACAAGTACACATGAGCACACACAGACACACACACACACACACACACACACACACACACACACACACACACACACACACACACACACACACACACACACACACACACACACACACACACACACACACACACACACACACACACACACACACACACACACACACACACACACACACACACACACACACACACACACACACACACACACACATGCGGCAACCGCTAAAACAATCACTTTAAACAAAATGTCACTTTAAAAAATAGAAAGTCACTTTAAAGGAAGGAGGTACTGTATAGTATATTTTAGATACATTAAGAGTTAAAATTGTAAATTGTATATTGTATAGTAGTGTATATAGGAACCAGTTTCTCAGGAACTTAGCATGTCTTTTTTTTACCATGCATATCTTGTGTCTTACCTATTTTATTTGTTCTATGCCTATTTTTATTTTTATTTTTATTATTGTATTTTGCACAATCAATGCGGGCATGACCACCCACATTTCACTGTATGCCCTGGTATGTATGTGACAAATAAACCTCTTGATTCTTGATTCTTTGAAGGTGGGTAGGGATTCAAATTTGTTTATGGCTATGGGTAGGGCGTTCCACATTGATGTGGCATAATTGCAAAACGTGTTTAGTCCCTTGTTTGAGCCGAATCTGGGTTTTGAAACTCCCTCGGGTGTTGTGGTCATGGTATTCACTGACCTTTGGGAAGTATATCGACATGTACATGGGTACCTTAGTGGTATAGTGTATCTTGTAGACCAGGCCCATTGCAAGTTGCTGTACTCTGTTGTCTACTCTAAGCCATCCTAGGTTGTCAAAATGGGCAGGTTTGTTTTGTGATGTTTGTAATCTTGTTTTTAGTGCCTTTGAGGTGCTTTGGTACCATGAGGTGCAAGCATAGTCGTAGTACTCTTGAATGAGTGCCCCTGTTAGAGTCTTCACGGTATTTTTGTTTACCAGAGAGGAGATCCGGTACAAGAATCTTGTACAAATCTAACTTCCAGTCAGTCAGATTGTACGTAGTGTAACAGCCCTATACTGTGTATCTGGAGAGGAGGACGTACCTGTGACCAAGCTGGAGACAATGAGAGGCAGGACCAGCATCTGTAGCATCCTCATCAGAAGCTCCCCGGGGAAAGCAAAGTACTTGATCCCTCTTGGGGACAGATCATATGGCCGCAGGGCAAAGCCCAGCATCACACCTGGGGACAGATACACACACATTGAGAAATTACGAGGAACTATACAGTAGATGAAAATAGTTTGCACAATCAGACAGGCAGTGTTTGTAGATAAACTGTGTATATAAATTATAGCTGGGCCGTTAACGGCGTTAACGTGCTGCGTTAACGCTATACTAGTATCGCGCGATAATATAATTAACGCATTAATCTAAAAAAAAAAAAAAAAAAAATTACCTTTATTTACCCAGGGTAGGTTCGCTGAGCACAGATGCTCTTTTTCAGGAACGCCCTGCTTCACATTCACACAGTTTAATTCACACCTGGGAGCTGCCCAGTACAACCACAGTTGACACCATTGGCCACTGAGCAACTCCACTGGAGCAGTTGATTCAAGCCATGTCACATAGTTCAAGTTTGAAATGATTCTTTCTGTTTTGCTCCTGAGAGTGTGCTAGATACTGTACTGTACTGGTAATATTATTTATTTGTGTTAACTTCTGAATAAAACAACTTATTAAACACAAGTACATCTTATTGAACATTATTTTGATATTTCATTACCAATTATCATAGCAAAACAGCTTTTTCAAACAGTCTGTAATGCATTTTGGAAACGGGAGATGGGCTCATGGTGTAATGGGCCACCTGGCCTGAGAAACATAAGGAGGAAAGAAAAAGTAAGGACTTACTTCTGGTCATTATTTGGGTAGAACACACATATTTTGAATGCCTTCGGCAGGTTTTTTTTCTTTTTTTTTTAGCCATTTTAATCTAGATTAATCTAGATTAAATCCAGGATTGCAGATAGATTAATCTAGATTAAAACAAATTAATCTATGCCCACCTCTAATATAAATACAAGACACTCTCAGGGGCTGTATAAAGCACACTCTCAGGGGCTCATACAGAACCAAGCATTTCACCGTAAAGTACATGTATTTTATTGTGACAAATAATAAACAAACTTGAACTTGAAACTTGAAACATTGGTGTGTGAAAGCTGGAGGCAATGTGCATAACCATCCTCCTCTTCATCATCACTATCATCACTATCATTCTAAAATGATAGTTTACAAACTTCGTAAGAACAAACTTAAGAAAGATCACTGTCGGATTCATGAATACATGAAAATGTGTTATTAAACAATAAAAGTGTTCTCAGCTGCACTCCCCCGAATGAAGAATACCACCGATTCTTAAATTGAATGTGCATTCTCATACACAAAAACAGTCTGGCCAACAACATAGTCAAGATGGCCAGCAAGATAATTGAGACCCAGCAGCTTTCCTTGACAGACATTTATAACAGACAAATTCTGCGGAAGGCTCAGATGATCTTAGACAGCTCTGACCATCCTCTCTTGGAGGAGTTTGTCCTCCTCCCCTCTGGCAGGAGATATAGGCTCCCCAGGCTAAAGAGCAACATATTAAAATGTTCATACATCCCCAGGGCACTACATGCACGTAACTTCCTTTAAAATAACAGTAATGCATTTTCCTTTTCTTTTTCCTGGTTGGATTCTGTAAGATGTGATGTTTCTTGTGTTGTGTTATTTGTTGTTGGGTGGGGGAAAAAATCGATACGTAGTAGTATCGCGATACTTTGCGTGGCGATACTGTATCGATACAGGGACGCCAAGTATCGATATTAAATTTTTTGTGTAAGGAAGTTGCATTGTTCATTTCAATACCTGTAATAGTACAGTAGTCCACACACACACACATGTGCATTCAGTTAAGTTAGAATATGACTGTAATACAAACAGTTCAGTTTGTCAGGTACATGCAACACAGATTACAGTGTTTACATCTGTCTGCTTGAGAAAATACCATGTTCTGCAATAGAAATTATTGAAGTGAGAATAACACACTGAACTTTATTTTATTAGATAAAACATGTTGACAAAGTTTTACTTTGCAGTTGAAAAAAGGTAATAAATCGCAATATATCACAATATCGCAATACTCAGCATATCGCAATATATTTAGTATCGCAATACTATCGTAATGTGACTCAAGTATCGTGATAGTATCGTATCGTGAGGCCTCTGGTGATTCCCACCCCTATGTTGTTGTCTCTACCACTGCTGCAAAGCAAATTTCCCCTTGAGGGACAATAAAGTCTGAACTGAACTGAACTGAACTGAATTTGCATAAATAAACGCCCGCCAGCTTCTTATACGGGCATGCTAACACAGCATTGTGTGCACACAGAATCTACAGGCAATGCAAAACAGTAAAGTACAATGTACAGGACCCAGTAGTTAAAAACATTTCATCTCAATCAGATCTGATCATCTTTTGAAATCCCATTTTTTGTGGTCCAGGATCAGACAACTTGGACAGATTTTGTCCCGGTATTTCAAAGCAATTCAGGATAGGGTCACCCTGATCCAGATCCAGACTTTTCAAGATTACTAGATCCTGAATATCAGTGCTTTAATCCTACCAATCTGTAGCTGTGGCTCCCTGCTACTTAAAAAAAATAACGTTTATAGATATTTCTGTGAGAAAATCTGGGCACTGTCGTTGATGCCCTCTCCCATAAGATGGTCAAATAAGTTCCCATGAGAGTTCCCATGGACGGGAGGGGAGGGGGTTGTCTGTGTGTGTGTGTGTGTATGTGTGTGTGTGTGTGTGTGTGTGTGTGTGTGTGTGTGTGTGTGTGTGTGTGTGTGTGTGTGTGTGTGTGTGTGTGTGTGTGTGTGTGTGTGTGTGTGTGTGTGTGTGTGTGAGCAAAACAGGTGTCAAGTCAGGTCAAGTTTATTTGTATCAACATCTCCATTTGTTGTCGTGGAGAAAGGGGGTGAAGGTGGGGTCACACCTGTATTGTACTGCGAGAAAATGTTTATTCCCATGGAGGAAGGGGGTGGGGGAGGGGTCACATACTGTGATGTGAGAAAAGATTTGTTCTCTTGGAGGAAGGGGGTGGAGGTGGGGTCAGATACTGTATGAGTTTTGTATAGTTTTACCTATAGTTTTACCTTGCCGGGTCAAGAATGACCCTAACACAGGCACGTGCACACATAGAGCCCAAGGGGTGCTTGAGCACCTGCCTTTTGAGCCTCATAAAAAAGTGCCATTTTTGAAGAAAAAAGAAAACACTTTTTTTTCTTTTTTTTTTTACCGTTACGCATGTAAACTGCCCTTCCAACTGAAAAATGTCAGGATATAATCAAAATATTAGGTAAAGAGAGAGAGATGCCCCATATTCCATTGCAGTTTGCACGGCCTCCTCAGCGTGCCTCTCCACGGACCTATATATTTTATGCATAGCGTGGGTGGTGATGATGATGATGATAGAAACCGCTGTGGCGCATACAGTTGAATGCTGGTATTACACTCATTGAGGGACACGAAGAAGTCAAGTCCGATGGGATTTGGGAATCTCAAATACAAATCGGGATTGGAATAAAAAAGGCATTTTAGGGTAAGCACTTATTCCCTCCCCCCTGAACATTTATGGAGATGTATGGGCCTTTTAAGTCAGTGATAAAAGTGTCTTTCAAGGATAAGTGAGCTCCTGCACTGATTATTATAGTTCAATATTCAATATTTGATCACCAAAACCCCCCAAAAAGCATAAAAAGGGGCCCCCCCTCGCCCGAAAAGGGCGCTTAAAAATCGGGTTTGCGCGCTGTGCGCGCTCGGTTAAAAGACACACAGGTATAGTGCCCTTTTCAGCCTTTGAGCACCTGCCCCTCTAAAGTCCTGTGCACGTCCCTGCCCTAACACCACAGTTTTTTTCTGCAGATACCTTCAGAATTTTCAAAATGGTGAAACATAGTTTTGCTGTGCTTATATATGTGTTGTGGATGATATCATAAAGCCTTGTTCTAATAAAATCAACTACATGGTAGTTATTACATATTATAACCTTGAAACAGGCCGCTGGAGACCCTAACACCACATAAGGGTTTTAATAGGGATGTTTACCCTACCCCTTATATTACTCTATATCCACATCTGTCTGTGCATACCTGTATATAATCCTTTTTACATATCTGTACTATATCTATATCTATACTATATCTGTACATATCCCTTACCTACTCTTACTAGTTACGCTGCTGGCTTACTACCATAGGGTCTTTATACCGGTATCACTGTACATTAATACTCTGTACATACATCTGATTAACACTATTACTCAGTAGTACTAATTTATATAAATAATATAATATTATACCAATTATTATTTTATACCCAGTTTAATCACTTGTACATTGCATGACTATTGCACTTTACTGTTACATTTGCACTCTGGTTGGATGCCAATCTTTGTTGTACTGTACTTTTGCTGTATAATGACAATACATTTTAATAACATTTTGATCAGTCGCAAATTGCTTTTGCGTTGCCTGTGGATTCTGTGTACACACATTCCTGTGGTTGCATGGTCTCATAGGGAGCTGGCAGGGCTTTTATTTATGCAAATTCAGATGTGCGAGAACGCACATTCAATTTAAGAATCAGTGGCATTCCTCATTCAGGGGAGCGCAGCTGAGAACACTTTGGCTGTTTATGAACACATTTCCACACATTCATGAATCCGGGCGGGGATCTGTCCAATGTTCATAGTTCAATGTTCCCCCTCCTCTTCATCATCACGATCAATGTTCATAACGATCCTCCTCCTCCTCTTCATCATCACTATCAATCTTCAAAACCATACTCCTCCTCTTCTTCATCATCATCATCATCATCATCACTATCAATTAGGGCTGGGTGATTCTTGCTAAAATGTGAATCACGATTTTTCTCTCTAAGAATTGAGATCACGATTCTCTCACGATTCTTATTTTTTAAATAAAATCATTTAAAAAGTAAAGTAAAAAGTAAAAAATAAAAAGAATATAAAAAGAAAAATTTAATAAAAGAAAATCGTCATAACTTAGAAATGAGATTGCATAGGTCTATGAAATGAAATCACGATTTTTTTTCTCGATTAATTGCCCAGCCCTACTATCAATGTTCATAACCATCCTCCTCCTCTTCATAATCACTATCAATGATCATCACCACCACTACTATCATCATCATGACTATCTATGATCCTCACCATCCTCCTCCTCTTCATCATCACTATCAATGTCATCATCATCATCACTATCAATGTTCAAAATCATACTCCTCCTCTTCATCATCATCACTATTAATGTTCATAACCATCCTCCTCCTCTTCATCATTATCATCACTATCAATGTCCATAATAACCATCCTCCTCCTCTTCACCATCACTATTATCACTATCAATGATCATCACCACCACTATCATCATCATCATCATCATCATCATCAGCATCATGATGACTATCAATGATCATCACCACCACTACTCGCATCATCATCATCATCATCATCATCATCATCATCATGAAGTAAAGTAGCTACAGCTTCCTCACCGAGAGCCACTGCTGCGATTGTGAACAGGACGAAGAGGTTGCGCCTGAGGAAGCCCTTCACACTGTCCCTGGTGATGGAGTTCATCCTCTCCTTCATGTTGCTGCTTCTCTTCTCCATGGCCCTGAGCAAACGCCTCTTCAGACCTCCTCGCTCCGGCAGGGGGGGCTTATCCGCGGCCTCGTTCAGGAAAAGACTGGTGCTGTTCGGGGGCTTCTCATTCATAATCAGCTCCAGAACCTGGTCCAGGAGGCAGGTCTCGTGGGAAACTGGGGATAGGGAGGAGAAGAGAGGGGGAGAGAAGGAGGAGTGAGAGATAGAAAAGGAGTGAGATAGAGAAGGAGGAGGAGTGAGAGATAGAGAAGGAGGAGTGAGAAATAGAGAAGGAGTGAGATAGAGAAGGAGGGGTGAGAGATAGAGAAGAAGTGAGAGATAGAGAAGGGGGAGTGAGAGATAGAGAGAAGGAGGAGTGAGATAGAAAGAAGGAGGAGGGGTGAGAGATAGAGGGAAGGAGGAGGAGTGAGAGATAGAGAGGAGTGAGATAGAGAGAAGGAGTGAGAGATAGAGGGAAGGAGTGAGAGATAGAGAGGTGGAGTGAGAGATAGAGGGAAGGAGGAGTGAGGGGGAGAGGGAAAGAGAGATAGATAGGAGTGAGATAGAGGGAAGGAGGAGTGAGGGGGAGAGAGATAGAGGGAAGGAGTGAGAGGGGAGAAAGATAGAGGAGGGGGGTGAGAAGAGAGATGGATAGAAGGAGGAGTCAGATGGGAGAGAGAGATAGAGACAGAGAGAGAGAGAGAGAGAGAAGGAGGAGTGAGAGGGGAGAATGATAGAGGGAATGAGATAAATGAGAGAGAAGGTGTTACATGCTCTTACCTAGTATAATAGTGTATGTAGCGTAAACTACAGTGAACCATCTCCCAAGTGTTGAATTTTTGTTCCAATGTATGGCACTCTGACAATTAGCTAATGGCATGGATATTATGTGTACTGTAATCACAGAATTCAAATGAATAAATTCATGACAGGATAAAACCACATGGAAGTCAATCTGCTGAATAATACTATATAACTATGTGTAATACTGAATACTAACACTATACATACAACTAGGTAAGGAAGGGAAGAAGAGCTTTAATTGCATTTAATTAATTAAATTATGAGGCAAATAAATTCATATGATATTGTATTATACGTTATATTATATATTACATTATAATCATATTAGAATTGATTATGATATTATATTAAACTATATTTACACTATATTCTATTATATTATGGTACTAGGGCTGACCTTCAAAGCTTTTATGGCAATCGAAGCTTCGGGGTAGAGATTCGATTTTAATTCAATGCTTCGAGATAAATTAAATTTTTTTTATTATAATTTCTTTTTTATCTTATGTTGTGGGACTTGTACAGCACTTTGGTCAACTTTGTTGTTTTTAAATGTGCTCTATAAATAAAGTGGATTGGATTGGATTAATTAATTAAATTAATAGTGAGTCGGTTGCTCTCCGTTACACAGCCAACAACATTACATTACATAAGGGCGGCCGGGTAGCGCAGCGGACTAAGCGTCTGTCTACCACCACAGAGACAGTGGGATCGAATCCAGCTGTGGTGCTTCCGGGTTGGCCGACCGTCCATACTAACACAATTGGCAGTGTTAGCGGGTGGGAAACCCGGCGAGGGTGGGTTCTGGTCGTTGTAAACAGCGACGCCTACAGTTCGGTCGGGGCGCCTGCACAGCAAGGGAAGGATCTAGGAGAGGTAGTGTGACCTTCCACACGTTACACTCTCCCAGTGAGAGTCCGCGCTGCCAGGTGAAAAGAAGCGGTGGGCTGGCTACACATGTGTCAGAGGAAGCATGTGATAGTCTCCGCCCTCCCGGACCGACAGTAGGGGGTAGAATGCGCAACGACCAGGCAGGGGATTGGGAATTGGCATAACGACTAACATTGGGAGGGGAGAAAAACGGAAAAAAGAAGATAAAAAGATAATAATTAAAAAAAAAAACATTACATTACATAATTATGCTGCAACCTTCGTTCGTTGCATTGGAGGCGCAATGTTTTGCAGGTGGGAGGGGGTAAACATTATTATTTATTTTTTTTAATTCCCCCATTCAAATTCCGTGCCCATCGAATGAAGCTTCGAAGTATTTAAGACAGCCCTACCAATATCCAAAATAAAAATTAACCAATATCTGAAATAAAAATTAACTGAACTGAACTGAACAATCAACCAGTGAGGGGGAGGAGGCCCAGAGTATCAGAAGCTCACTGTAAAGCAGTCTAAATCTTCAAAATAAACTTCAGCAGCAAATCACAATATGTCAACAACACACAGCTCAGATTGCTAATCTTACCGTAACCGCACAAAACAGTCCCCCGAGTACATTAAGTACAGTAGTAGCACTTCACAGCATGTGTCTGTCGCCCTCAATTCTCCTTATCTAAGTAGGTGATCAAGTGTTTCCTCTGAATCACCTTCCACAATCACAGAGTCCACGTCTTATTAAGTACAGAAGTTAAAGGGAACACGACCAGTAAGCTATTCTGTGTGTCATTAACCCGACCCCCTTTATATTTTTCACTATGCCCACAAGGATAAATAAAAACTGACAATATGATCCCCAAAGATTTCTGTCTATTCCGCATCACTCTTGTGCATTGATTTTCTTTGTCCATTGTTCTGATGTAAATGGCAAATAAAATCCATCTAAACATCCTCCTCACAATGTGGAACCTCCATTGATGAGTGGGTTGTCAGATGAGCCTGAATGATCCAACTCATTGTTCAACCCGGTGTCTGTACCTACACAATAGGCTTATTACTACTCTCATAGCTGTTAGTGCTTGTGTGTGTGTGTTTCACAATTCAATGACTTGAGTAATTGAAAGCATCCCCACTGCACTACTGACCCTTGATTTAAGGTTGAGAGAAGATATCTGAGAAAATATTCACTCACGGTAGCAAAACGAAGCAAAAGAGCTTAGAAAGCAAAAGCACTGAGCGGCTCCTGTTCACCACCATTATGCTTAAGCTTGTACTAAATGCAAGCAAAACTAAATTCATGGTGTGTTCATGGAAGATGAAACTACCTATAACACAGGGGAAGTTTAGAGGCTTACTTGCAGGCCTACGTAGTAGAAAAGACTCACGCACATCCAAAGTATAGTCACGGGCGCTATTGTACTTCAGAACACTGTGGACTATGAAAATGAAATTCTGAGACAATTAAATTATCAGTCGTTTTACAGTAAGTTACTGTCTGACCCTACCACTCAATTTAAGCAGTCTGTCCATGATAAATTGTTGTTTTGGCTAGAGAAAGGGGAAATCACAAAGAACGAATTTGAATTCATGAAGAACGAGTACCCTGTGACACCTGTCATCTACACACTTCCCAAAATCCACAAATCCCAAACAACCCCCCTTCCTGGGAGACCCATTGTTAGTGGTATCGGATCTCTGACCACCAACATCTCCACTTTTGTGGACCACTGTCTCAAGCCATGGGTGACCTCCCTTCCCTCCTATACACAGGATCCCATTGATCTCATTAACAAACTAAAGGCCACTGTACTACCTGACAATGCTATGTTTGTCACTTTAGATGTGACTAGTCTGTACACCAACATCCCACATGATGGTGGGATTGAAGCGGCACGTACCTTTCTGAGCCTCAGACCCGAGACTGATAAACCCAGTACTACTGTACCTGCATATGTGACCTAATGGAAACTGTACTGACCAACAATTACTTTAAGTTCAAATCAGATCACTATCTTCAAACCAAGGGTACGGCCATGGGGAGTACTATGGCCCCCAACTATGCTAATCTGTACATGGGTCAGTTTGAGAATCAATATATATTGGACCCTGTTGCTAAAAAAAAAATCCAGACATATTGATATATCAGCGCTACATAGATGATATTTTCATTATTTGGACAGGGAGTGAAGAGTCACTGGAGGCATTTCATAAATATCTCAACGCAGCTAACTCCAATTTGAGCTTCACTCTGGAGGCCAGCTCCAGCAGCATCAGTTTCTTGGATGTTTTGGTCATCAAGGAGGGGAACACTATACATACTGATTTATTTCGCAAGCCCTACTGACAGAAACACTTTACTACAGGGTGACAGTTTCTATCCCACCCACCTCATTAAGAGCCTCCCGGTCAGCCAGTTTCATCGAGCCAGGAGAATCTGCAGCCTTGATAGTCTATATCAGAGACAGTCCACAGACCTGAGCAGGAGATTCCAGGAGAGAGGGTATCCTACAGAATGGATAGATAAAGCTGCTAACCGCTTTGATGTGGCCACACAGGGCGAATGCCTGCAACCTAGCATTAGACCCACTAAGGACCAGTCCCTGCTGTGCTGCACTACATATTCTCCTGTAGGTTTTGAATTCACTAAGATCCTACATAAACACTGGCACATCATCAACTCTGATCCCAAACTCCAATCTGTCTTCAAGGAACCTCCCACTGTAGTTTACAAACGCCCCCCCCCCCCCCAACCTGAGAAACCAACTAGTGAGATCCTACAGCCCACCCACGGCTCACAGACCCACGTTCCTAGATAACACCCCGGATGGGAACTACAAGTGTGGTAACTGTGCACACTACAGTGTGGGTATACTATTAAGAGCAAGACCTACACACATCCACTTAATGGTAAAACCCTCAGAGTCCGTGGCTTCATCACCTGTAGCTCCACTCATGTCATCTACCTAATAAAATGTCCATGTGGCCTGAGCTATGTAGGCAAAACCAACCAGCAACTCAAAACACGCATCAGCGAACACCGCAGCAACATCAGATGTGGTGATGAACATAACCCGGTTGCAGTACACTTTAGACAGGCAGGACACAATATCAGCACATTAAGATACACAGGCATTGAAAAGGTAGAGAGACCAGCGAGAGGCGGAGACCATGGCAAACTACTTTTACAGAGAGAGACCTACCATATACACACCCTCCAGACTATGGCCCCTCTTGGACTGAATGAAGAGTTTGACATTTAACCCTTCCTGTAAAGGAAGACACATTCTGTCTGGTTCTGTTTTTTACGTTTTCTCATTATATATATTTTTTTCTCTATTTTGCATGTGAAGGTGTGTTACATCTAACTACTAACTACCGTACTGCTGTTATTGTAACTATGTACCGTATGTGCTGGCACTTGAGCTGCAGTATGTTTTGTAAATTTGTAGCCTATAGGCTAATTGATTTGAACCTTGACCTGGTTCAACCTTGACCCCTAATATGTATGTATATATACCCCACCCCTTTTCACATGTTGGTGACACTTGACAAAGGCCACAGGCCGAAACGTTGTGTTAAAGTAAATTAAACTTGGGGACACGGCAGACGGTGTGCTGACTTTTTTTCCACAACCTTACTTGCAGGCCTGCCTGCAACAGTCTGTAACTGTTTTTGACTTAGCCTACTTTTATTAGTTAAAAACTGTATATAGTCTTTCAGGCGTTTCGTGCATTGGTCTTTGTTTATCTTCATCTGGGATGCCGTTTCCGGTGGGGCGTGTCGTGGTTGTGCGTGGTGGTGGGGGTGTCGTTTCTGTGGGCTGCTTTGTTGCCTCTGGTCCTGGTGGCCTTGCCGTTGCGGGGGTATCGCGTGGGTTCTATGTTTTTTCTTTCAGATTCTGCAGGGGGATGGGACTGGCTGTTCCGGGGGGTTCACATGCCTTCAAGCAACAGTGTACTTATTGTACTTATTTTATGCCTATTCCTATGTCTGCATGTTTACGTTGCACTATTTCTATTGTCTTTTATACCTATACTTATGTCTGCAATTTATGCATTGTTTTTATTCTGTCAACTGTGTGCTGATTTTATGCCTATGTTCATTCTATACTAATTGCTATGGGGCACTCTGGGACTGCGGTCCATGTGTGAAAAGTGCTATATAAATAGAGTTATTCATATTTATTATTATTATATTGTAAAAAATGAAGGGGGAAAAAAGCGATCTTCACTTTTAACCAATATGTTTTAAACAACGATAATGTTTCTTCACTCTATCTGAATTCAAACAGCGGAATGTGAAGATGGTTTCCCATCTTCAAAGCAGACAGGCAGACAGACAGCAGTGGTTAGTTATCCTGCTGCAGTCTCCCAGCGGTGGGGTATTAAAGCTGCATGAGCCACCTGCCCCGGAATGGAGCCAGGCAGGACAACATCAGTCAGTCTGATGTTACTAGAAGTCATCAGAAGTGACAGAGAATCCAAGGCCAATTCTCATGGAGTAACTTAGAATAGGAGCATCAGCCGTGAGATCAACACTCTAACCCTGAAAGAATACAGGTGGTGGTGTTCTGTCCAGCGACTCAAATATCTACTGCAATATAAGGAGAAATATCAGTGAGTCAATTTCCTTGACATGTCTGCCTCATTATGAATGACAGATTAGGCAGGAGTAAGAGTGAGACCTGATCCAAGTTGGAAAGCTGCCACGAGTGACCAACTAGAATCCAACAACCAGAATCCAGCCTATGATGAACACATCCTGTATACAAACACTAGAGTGAGGATTCCATTGGGAAAGTTTAAGTTTATTTGGATCCCCATTAGCTGTTCCTGGGGTCCACACAAAACAATAAATACAAACAAACTACATAATAAAAAATTAAAAACCAGCAACAATAACATACAAAACAATATACATAACATTGAGTTAATTTTGAAAGTAAATAAAAAATATTGTAAAAGCATTTCTATCAAATGGTTAGATTGTAAACAGTAATTCACTAGTCAGCCAGCTGTTATTGTATTGATAGCGGACGTGGATATTACAGCCCCTGCTTGTCAGCCAGATGGTATTTCACACCTAAGCACAAAGTCTCTTCTAACTATACCCTGTTAAATATACAAGGACATACAGATCACATTGCAGGCCACACTGTGTATTATTTGTAGTTCAATCAATTGTAATATTCAAAGAGCATTTTCTCAATGAAAGACCCTTATAAGTGCAACAACAGGTGATTGTAATCAAATAGCAGGTGATTATCATTAAATAACAACTGTGGCCAAGGAGCTGTGGCATTGCACCATATTGTATGGCAAAACACGCTATGAGAATAATATGAATTTAAGTAAATAAGACACATGTTGCCACAAAGGAGGAACCATTTAACAAAAGCCTTTTGAAACAGGAGATTAAGTCTAAATAGCCTATGGATTAGAAAAATAGCAAACAGAAACAAACAGCTACTTTGCAAATCTACAGCACAATGTTTGTTACATGCTGTACTCACCACTCATGGTACAAACCCTCTGACCAATCCCAGTTTACAGTCTAGTGGACAGGAATCAGAGTGGTGTATCTACTGCATGTGTCCGAGCGCAGCGTCAGAGTGGTGTATCTACTGCATGTGTCCGAGCGCAGGGTCAGAGTGGTGTATCTACTGCATGTGTCCGAGCGCAGCGTCAGAGTGGTGTATCTACTGCATGTGTCCGAGCGCAGGGTCAGAGTGGTGTATCTACTGCATGTGTCCGAGCGCAGGGTCAGAGTGGTGTATCTACTGCATGTGTCCGAGCGCAGCGTCAGAGTGGTGTATCTACTGCATGTGTCCGAGTGACCACAAGTCTCACCGAGATCCTCTCATAAGCAGACAGACATGAAAAGGTCTCTCATCTCATCTGGACTGACCTTCTCACGCCTTCGTGCTCTGCGTCTCACTCACACACACACACACACACACACACACACACACACACACACACACACACACACACACACACACACACACACACACACACACACACACACACACACACACACACACACACACACACACACACACACACACACACACACACACACACACACACACACTCATGCACATGCATGCTTGCACGCACACATACTGTACACACCCACGTGTGCAGTAAAGTAGGCACTCAAACACAGATGCACAGACACAAACACACACATATGCATGCATGCAAATACAAATATGCACACACACACACACGCACGCATGCACGCACACACACACACACACACACACACACACACACACACACACACGCACACACGCACCACACTTGCCCTTTGACAAATGCATCCAATGTCAAACCCTCTAGCTGCAGCAGCCTCCACACACCCCTGTCCCTCCCACACACACCCCACTTCCCAGGGATCTCAGGGAGTCTCTTCAAATAGCAAAACACACACAAAAACACAAAACCTAGTTTTGAAACATATCTGACTCATCGTGTATTTATGAATTATAGGGTCTCTGTCTAAATGCAATATGAAAAAAATATGTTACAGGTACAGCTTAAATCAAGTCTGCTTCTTGGAGTATAGCAGCATAATGGGTTTTGGATGCATTCAAGGAATCAACAAGTGCAAACATTATCTTACCCCACAAAAGCATTTTTCATGTTTCAATGTTTTGCCAAATTGAATTTGACTCATTAATTTGGGTTGTGTTTCTGGAAGCACACACAGAGAAAAACATACCTTGTTTCTGTTGCCTTCTGTCAAGCTGTCATGGAGAGTTGCTGGTCAGTGTGTAATGTATGCAAATGGTGGCCCTCCTCACAACCTACAAAACAAGACAATTATAAATTACGTTTAAAACTTCAGTAACCTACAATATTTCATAAAACTGTCATTCAAAAAGTATGTACAGGTTATAAACAGTTTCATGATACCTGGATATAAGTGAAAATGCTGACAAGCCACATTGTTGAGCAATGATTAATAATTAATAAAAAATGCAAAAAGCGACACGACATGCATACCTTTTCTCGGACCGTTCTTCGCGCCGACTTTGCGTGCTCTCCACTCACTCACTGAAACGAACGTAGGCTAGTGCTGCCCACACAATGCATTTTCTCTTATCACGTTTACTACTGTAACTGTACATGAGCAATTGCCAAATTGCGCTTTTCCTAAACCCTCCGGCGAGGAAGAAAAGCGCCAGGAAAACGTACAGGGAGGTCGGCGTGGGAGGAAGAGTGGTTCTTCGTTCGCGCGGGTGGGGGCGGGAACACCTGCTGCTCATCCACGACTATATGCTAAACTAAGCTTGTGAGAGGAGAGCACAATCTAATATTTATGGATGGTATAAAACAATGAAATAATATCATACATTGATATCTCATTTGAACGACCATTGCAAGCTAAATCCACCTGGTTTTAATCTAATGTTATATTTATTAATGTATTTTGTTATTTGATATGAATACACCCATTCATAAGGGGGGGGGTCCACAAACACTGCAGTTATTGCTATGACAACATGCCTCCCTGCTCTTGCTCAGGGTCTGGTCTGAACTACTCAGGGGACACATATATTTGTAACCTTCAGCACTCAACTTCCCACTCTCACACCCACTCATGTTGTTATATAGGCACTATGTGTTTACCAAAGTTACATCAATGTGAATATAGGCCTGCTAAACTCCGGGGGGCTTCAAAGAACTGTTCAAATTCCTTGCAACAAGTGCATTAGAACAATCTTTCTACAAATACACAAATATTCTACAAAGTGTCTAATGCAATGTTTAACTGAGATGTTATGAAACAGAGTACATTTTCACCACCGTTGATCTGTTGAATATCAGAAGAAAATGATATATTTGACATCCAGCTATATTTGTGGAATTCACAGTAAACAGTCAACAGCTCAACAGAGAATTGCAAATTACACTGCAAACTGTAAAATTCCATACTCCTCTCATACAGCAGTGGTGCAGTGCAATCAGTCTAGCATAAACCCCAAACCTCTCTAACCATGGGTGGTTTGAGGACATAACTGGAAGTTCTTCAAACATGCCCAAGCATTCTGAGGATTTGACGTTTGGAAACAAAACATATTTGCAGATGTGAATACCTTTAAGGAGCAGAACAGATATGGCCATCTATCTTAATATGAGTACATTTTAGGCCACTGTACATTATTACTATCTATGAATGGTATCGCAGCTGCAATATCAGCCCCTAAAATAAGGACATGCCACTATCACGTCAAATGTACATCTCTCTCTCTTCCAACCGGTACCCATGCTATTTCTCATTCTCCACAAGAAGGAGAATCTGAGGCTGAGGACCATCTCTTGGTTCCAATCTGGTGTTGAACCAAAGTGATAGGAGAACAGATTGCATCACTATGGCAACACAATTACCCTGCCATAGCGTGGGAGGTATGGATCATGTATGTTCCTCATTTAGATGTGCAATTATTCACTTGCCTGCAGAAAATAATCCATTTTGTTATCTATCCTGGTGAAAAGACCATTGTATCATGATTAATTTGGTAGTTAATTGAATTAATTGAATTAATTGAATTAATGTGATTTTAGCATTCAATTGATGCATCAATTAATTCATTTCATTGTATGAATTAATTGTGGTGTATTCAAATGTATTTAAGTTCACAAAGGAATCAATTCTGTATAAGGAGAAAGGAGAAAATGATAAAGTATGTCCATCTTGTGTAAATGCTGCATTCTAAGCTACGTTGAATAGCCAATACTGTATCTCATGTAAGGAAGTTGGGAGTATTTTTCTTTTCCCCCCTTCCAATAAAGTCCAAGGACATCCATCAGTTACCTAGCAACAGGAAATGTGTTAATGTTATGATGTTGGTGAGAGCAGAGTCGATTCTATTGTGAGTTACTGTTGTGTGAGCTTCAGCTGAATCGTGTAACCAACCACCACATCTAGTCCTGTGATGCCAAGGCAAGTGGAATGGAGCATGCTTCCCTCTGTCCTCCTCGAACCACATGCACATACATGCACACACGCACGCATGCACACACACACATAGAAAGAGTTTGCTCGTCAATTATTTCTTAAAGGAGTGATTTTAGCTTGGCATCACACTAAATCGACCATCTGAGAATAGACCAGGTGATATTTTAAGACTTCTAAACAAAGATGCATTGGAAAGACAATCACCTCAACTATCCTTAGCCATAACAGGTCAGAACCAACTGGCAATAGATTGTGCAACTAATTAGAAACTCAATGACTATGACTTTTTGTACAAAACAACTAGATAAGCTAGTGGATGATAATAGTTATTAACAAAAAGATGCTGAGGTATTGATGGACCAAAGGGCTCGAATGGTGTAGCCAGAAATCTGAATCTATAGGTAGGCACAGAGAAAATCAGGTGGGCCTAGCCCCAATACTAACCATACAGTGGGCTCTGAAATGCAAATAGGCCTTTGTTAGCTGTATTTGCTGGCTGCTGGCATTCTTTTAATGCACTGCCACAATAAATCACACCTTCAAGTGAAAAACCAAGCCTAATGTTTATTGGTCACATAGTCAAAAGATAACAGTAGTCAGTGACAGGTAGCTGACTCATTGGGTGATCCAGCTTTTCATTTGTTTGTAAAATGAAACCCTCTCATTGGGTGGGCCCACAGCTACAGGTGCGCCCCCTGGTTCACATAATACAGTAGTCGAAGCAAATGTAGGCATGTTCATCCTGTTGTAAAAATCAAGACCAATATCAGTTGACCATATTCACACAGTGACAGGGTGGGAATCCTAACCTGAGCATGACATGGCAAAATGGCCACAGTGTGAATATGGACAATGGTCTGCTTGTGAAACCACTATTAAAGGTTAACTTTATCACCATGAAATTCACTGTTTACATCCAATAATATTTCATAATTAGCATGCAGGTTAATTGGTTTGTGCCCTGCTCTATTCAGTGTGCTGCATCAGATGTTGTTTGTCAACCCCTCAGTTGAAAGGTGAGCATTCAGACACATATTAATCATTTTCAGATTAGTCTTTTTATTTATTTTTTGCCCTGTTCTCATTGCTCAACCTTATTTTTATCATCGTGTACCTTGAAATAGCATCATGATGCCATTTTTTAAGTACTCCACTGACATTTCAAAATCAGAGAATCCATTCCATGACCTTTCTTTCTGTGAACCTATAGGCATTTTGATACAGGGAGCTTTCTCCTCTTTCATCTCTTAAATAACCACACAGTCAATGAGTTTTAGGTCAGTTTTGTCTCTTTATGTCTGAGAACATTCAGATATAAACAGTATACAATCAAATGTCAAGCCAAATTTGCAAGTGAAATCTTGTAGAGCATTTGATTACAGGTTTTATTCCAAATAACTACATATAATTTATAAAAAGAAATTATAAAAAAAAAACACACAAAAAGTTCATTAATCGGTATTTAAAATCCCCAATTTCGAAGTAAATTCGTTTTTACAAATATCCCATTAATGCTCTCGTTTTGTCAGAGGAGGTACCACTTTTCTAATGGTGGATAATGGATGTCATTTTGGAATGCAGATCTTCACTAATTATTTTACAAACTTTGATGTGGTTGATTAGTTTGGGTTATCATCTCCCAATTGAAAGGATACTATAAAAGCAACTACAAAAACCACACACATTTATACCACCAGTATAACATAGAAAAAGTCAGAAATAACATTGTAAAATCCATTACAATAGTTTTAAGATTACATTCTGTAGAGTTACTACTAGATCTGTAAGGCAGTTCTGGGTGCTTGTACATGTCAGTTCATTATTTACATGGAAAGAATACAGAAATGGTTCAAGCAATACACAATGATTGGTGTCATAATGGTTAGTGGTGGTAAGAGTTTATTTAAGGCTGCTGTGGATGAAAATGTTCCAAATGTCCTACATTGCAGCTGAGCTTGTCAGAACACCCATAGCCAATAATAGGGTAGGTTCCACATAGACACAGACCTATACCTACTGTTGTTGATTTCAGTATACAGGCCTGAGACTATTAGTAAGGTGACCTGGAACACACCCATCAACAAACACCAACAACCTTAGTTGGTTCAGATTATGCTCATTATTTGATGGCCTGGTAGGTGTAACCTTTTTCCTTCCCTCGAAACTTTGATTTGGCCTCGCTCGTCGACATAAAATGAGCAAGTTCAAGAAATATTACAAGAAAATGTCATCATCTCAGACAACGTGAATGCAACCTAATCCAGTGTGAAACTATAGTGGAGTTGCTTGCATCTGAAATGCCAAACAATTCTAAGTAACAATTCTGGGCACCAAGTTTCTCTATTTGAACCTGAGAAAGAAGGCACTTCAGTGATAAAAAAAGAAAAGAAAAAGGTAGATCATGCAATGTCATGTATCACCCAAAAGAGAAGGATGCTGCATGCAGCATACATACTGTATGTCCTTATATGGGATGTAGGTCATTTATTTAACATGGAATAACTTGGAATATAAAGTGGAATCAAGTATGCTATTTAGCTGTGCTGGTAATGTTGGTTGATGTACAACATAATATAGACAAAGATGGACAGATGACGTAAAACAAATAGAGAATGTCTGTTAGTGATGTAGTGTCAGTCTGTGTTCTGCAAGTGTATAATATTGGGTTTTTACAACTTTTGTACAGTATATGACTATAGAATACACATGCAAAATTATTACAAACACTTGTTTATATTGATCAAGCAACAGTTTCTTGGTATCCTCATTTGGCTTTTGCAGACATGAATATGAAAACACAAGACAAAAAAACAATTAACATTGGTTCAGATATTTAAGTGAGATGAAATGTGCTGCTAGCTAATCACTAAGAACCTAATACCCAGGACTACATTACCTAAACTAATTTAGCACCAAGATCATCTGTCATCAGTTGTAAGCTAATGGAGAAAAGATTACTTTGAGGGTGCGTTGCTTCTGGGAGACCAACACTGTATCTGTGACTGCCTAGAAGGATGCTAGTGCTCCCAGAGAAGTGGTATCATGAATGGATTGTTGATCTACTTGATTTGTACAGTAGTGGGATATGCAGATTGTATAGCGTATATATTAGTGATATATTTGGATGACCTAAATTATGTTGCTGTTCAACATGGGTTGACTCCGTCATCCCGGGTCATAGCTTTGGTCTGAAAGAGGTATTAGTCACTGACATCTCACTACCCTGACAGGAAATGAATGATATCATTATGTTCCAAGTCTGTCCTCAATTCCACAACAGGCTCAAAACAAAATAGAACTGACTGTTCATGCATGTGGAAAAATCTAGGAATTGCTTTCTATCCCAGATCTTCCCTTCCATCTGACCTCATTCATTCCCTCTCAAGATGGGACAGGATTACATGGTTGTGTTTTACAAAGGGGGGAGCAAATTAAAACGGAATGAACAAGTTCACAAGGAGGGAAACAGCATCCACATATAGAATTGACATCTCAAGCCCTGCCCTCTTTTCTTGATCCTCCAATCACAACTGTTTGCCCCAGACATTTGTGTATGCCATCTGCATGATGAAAAACTATTCTGACGGGGGTATACAAAAAAAGTGTTTTGTTTAGTATTAAAGTAGCTATAAAAGCATCTGTGCAGCCATGACACTGAAATGTGGTCTCTGTACTCCTTGGTAAATTTTTACGGACAGTGGCATGGAAAGCTCTGCTCTGTTGGCGTTATGGAAGTGATTACATCATGGACGTTCTGACAGCGTCCTCTAGCGACCTCCTGGTCACCAGAAGCCGCACCACGTCCTCGTGCTTCTTCGTTAGTCTTTTACGAGCCTGGTCATGGGTCACCATGGTCATATCCCAGCCGTTCACCTGGGAAGAAGACAGAGAAGGGAAAAGATCTGACCCTTTACGAGAGGTTTGGACAGTTACACGCACACCCCCAATTAAACACACACACAATCACAAGTTAGGTCTGTAAACTTGAACAAAACAAGCACAACCACACTACAACTGTAGTTGAATACTTTTATTATCCATTATACCATTAATATCTTAATGGAAGATAAAAACTCTGAACGTATTAAGAGCAAACAGAGTGTCATTTTCATCTAGTCTGAGTAGAAGCAGTAGTCATTCCATCAACCTTTCAGTCAGTTGAAAATACATCAAGGTTTGGTTAGGGCTGCTTGATTATGGCAGAAATCATAATCACGATTATTGATTGATTGATATTGAAATCATCATTATTAAACACGATTACTTATTGATTTGAAAACATCATATGGCGACAACCTTTCACCTTTCTTCTCGACCAAAGGCTGCCTTTCTGTCATCTACATGTTACTAAAGACGTTTCAAAATAAACGGAATGGACACGAGCTGAAACTACTGTTTGGGCTTGGGGTGCACCGATGTGAAGGAAGGGCAAGGACAAGACAAAATGAGAGCAACACGGCATGCAGCACAATAATTGTTTCATCTATCGATTATCTTGTCGTAATTGAAATTGAAACTCTATTAAATCGCCCAGCCCTAGGTTTAGTACACGCAGCACAATCCAGACACCTACAGGACAGCCAGCGCTATACGCATACTGCCATCTTGTGGATGTGACATTTAACAAGAACAGTCCATCTGAGAAGAACATACCTGCATTATTTTGTCGCCCATCATCAAGCCTGCCGCCTCCGCTGGGCCACCTGGTGTCGCTCTGGTCACATAGATGCCCTGTAGGGTCACACAGACACATGCCTCACTCCTTCTGCATGTACACACACTAGGGCTTGTGATGTACATGCATCCCTATTCATTGTTTATGGCCTCGTCTATCTCTGCTATCGTGTGGTGATGTTTTTGTTGTTTTGTTTTGTTTGTTATATTAAATTATGATATGTTAAAAGGGGCAGTTCATCCAAAACAAAACAAAAACGTACATAATTTCACCCTTATTTGGATAGCTATCCAATCCATATAGTTCCGGTGTGATTTGCTTAGGTTTGGAGATATTGGTCATAGAGATGTCTGCAGTCAGCATAATACAATGAGTTGTACAACAGCCAAGTAATCATGAGTCATTTACTCACAATAATCCACAGACCTGGTTGTGAACAGTTTCATCAGGAAGCATTTTCTATCGAAGTATGCATTGCACGCCATAATAGTTCTCAATGAAACTGTTGACAACACTGTTGAGTTTTTCCAAATGTACGCCACAAAAGAAGACCCATTGAGCTCCATTGTATTGGGTCAACACATACTACAACATCATACATCTCCAAACCTCAACAAATCACACCGAAACGATACAGGGGGGATAGATAGCTCTCAGTAAAGGGGAAATATATTCTTTGTGAACTTAAATTAATATTTGAATATTTGATTACAGTTGAGAATTAGTTTCAGTTTGATAGTGTATAACACTTTGTATTATAATGCAATCCAATTTGATGAGCATCCATTATCCAACATCCAATTGTCCTTAAATCAGCAGATAACATGAAGTATATCAATATTGAAAAATAGTATTCCTATATAGCCCAGCACTAGCACAGCCCTGAAACAGCCCTAACACAGCCATGAAACAGCCCTGATACAGCCTTGACCCAGCCCTGACACAGTGCTAAGACAGCCATGAAACAGCCCTGATACAGCCTTGACCCAGCCCTGACACAGTGCTAAGACAGCCCTGAAACAGCCCTGACACAGACCAAAACCACTGAAACATTGGAATACACACAGATACACAATAGATGTGTACTGTGTGGGTACATTGCTGTGCATAGTTCCATAGTTAGCTGCTGGGTTTAGGGCTCTACCGTATATCCACTGACTATTTGTATAGCAGACAAAATACAGTTGGCTCTGGTGTGAGATAAATGACGAATGATGAATATAGTGGCCTATTACTCTTTCACTTTTTCTAGCACTCAGTTTCTGGTTTGTTCCTACCTGAGGCTGCAGCTGATGTGTTCAGGCATGTCCCTCTCATACCTTACCTACTCCCTAACCTATACCTACTGCTGTCTGATGCCTTACCTATACCTACTGCTGTCTGATACCTTACATACTGCTGTCTGATACCTTACCTACTGCTGTCTGATACCTTACCTACCTACTGCTGTCTGATACCTTACCTACCTACTGCTGTCTGATACCTTACCTACTGCTGTCTGATACCTTACCTACTGCTGTCTGATACCTTACCTACCTACTGCTGTCTGATACCTTACCTACTGCTGTCTGATACCTTACCTACTGCTGTCTGATACCTTACCTACCTACTGCTGTCTGATACCTTACCTACTGCTGTCTGATACCTTACCTACTGGTGTGAGATACCTTACCTACTGCTGTCTGATACCTTACCTAGTGTTGTCTGATACCTTACCTACTGCTGTCTGATACCTTACCTAGTGTTGTCTGATACCTTACCTACCTACTGCTGTCTGATACCTTACCTAGTGTTGTCTGATACCTTACCTACTGCTGTCTGATACCTTACCTACTGCTGTCTGATACCTTACCTACTGCTGTCTGATACCTTACCTACTGCTGTCTGATACCTTACCTAGTGTTGTCTGATACCTTACCTACTGCTGTCTGATACCTTACCTAGTGTTGTCTGATACCTTACCTACCTACTGCTGTCTGATACCTTACCTAGTGTTGTCTGATACCTTACCTACTGCTGTCTGATACCTTACCTAGTGTTGTCTGATACCTTACCTACTGCTGTCCGATACCTTACCTACTGTTGTCTGATACCTTACCTACCTACTGCTGTCTGATACCTTACCTAGTGTTGTCTGATACCTTACCTACTGCTGTCTGATACCTTACCTAGTGTTGTCTGATACCTTACCTACTGCTGTCCGATACCTTACCTACTGTTGTCTGATACCTTACCTACCTACTGCTGTCTGATACCTTACCTACCTACTGCTGTCTGATACCTTACCTACCTATTGCCCAAGAACCTCAGTTAGCCCTGCCCGATGTGTAATATCCTTGTGCTTAGAAATCAGAATGAAATTAAATAGAATGGAGTAGGAGAGTAGGATATCATTAATAGTGTTGGTTTTGGTCTATTGAAACTGTATGCCCAGTACATGCATGCGTATATGTGGACATGTAAGCACGAACACATACACATTTGAATAGTTAATTTATGTCCATATGCAATTACAAAAAGGGACAATAGACAAGGGATAGAAACATTGTTAATGCAGTCAGATATTAAGATGCCCGACATATATGAACAGACCTGCTTAGCCTTTAATAAACATTTAGCTGATGCTGATCATTTGTTTGATAATAATCATGTTCATGTGCGCATTGTGAGGCATGCCTCTCAGTGTTCCTTCCAGCTTTACCCTACTTGCGTTGTTTTTGAAGCATTGCAATCCATCGATAGCAGGAAATCAACTGCATACTTTTTTTTTCTCAGGCTAGCTGCTCCATTAATTACAGAGTAAATAACATATATATTTAATATTTCTTTGTCAACAGGCATTGTTCCTAGTGCCTGTAAATGTTTCATATACTGCATCTCTATTACATAAAAGGTGGAGATAGAAGTGACCTAAATAATTATCGACCAATCTCCAAACTATCCTGTGTAGTGTAGTGCTGAGAGACGGGAGTCCGAGGCGATGTCCTGAAGTCGAAGGTAACTCCTTTAATATTCATCAGCACAACTACAAGATACAATACATTACTAGAAAGCTAAACAGAATCCTGCCGTAAATAGGAATGTTAGAGGTTCTAGAAGGTACTACTATGACATCATCACCAACGTTCCAGCATGTACTACTATGACATCATCACGAACGTTCCAGAATGATCGGGCAGACCTAAAGTTCTAGAATGTTCTGCCATGACATCGTCACAAACATTCCAGAATGTTCGGGCGGAACTAATGTTCTAGAATGTTCCTAACAATAGTTCCGTGGGTGAATTATGTACCATTACAATCACTACTGTAACTGAGGGGTACAATTCCCTGACTGTATTGATAAGTATGGTATTAAACCACTACCTCTTGTACTTTAACTTCTGGCCATCCAGTACATGATATAGATATGATGAACACTTTCCCACCTGATGAAACGAAGTCCACACAAATGTACAAATCGAATATTTAATATAGCAAAAGGTATATACAACGTTCACTTGTTTACACTTATGATTTGAAATGCACTTGTATGGCAAATGAGTATTCGTAGGTAAATCAACATTGAATGTCCAATCTCTGGTTACGCAGGGAGTAAGTATACAACCCGGTTCTTTAGGGAACTATAGCGATGGTACTTAAATGATTATAGCTGGATACACTAAGGGGGGGGGGGGTCCCGCTGGTTGTAAGACAGTAGGAGGGGGGGGTTAGAAGAGCCGCTGGCGGTATCCCATCTGGCCGACGATTTATTGGGAGAATTCAAAGTCTTGAACACGGTGCCCACAGAACCTCGGTCCGCAGATGAATACAGCTGGACCCTCTGGTGGACGGTAGCTGCCGGTCCACAACGGAGAGACGTGAGGCGACCTCACTGGTGTAGAGCGCCGTCTCACCTGGACTCCTCTCCGGGGGGTAGTTCCAACACTCAGCAGTGTTGGCCGTTATCCATGGAATAATCAAAGCACCCAAAGCATAATCCAAGCCGTGGAAGGCTCGCCGTCGTCCGGGTAAAGTAATCCAATGTACAGGTCTCCTCGTCCTGGCCCGGAGCTCCTCGGATGCAAGCACCACTAGTGGTCTGCCCAGCCTGGTTAAGACTCCAGATAACGTCAGGAACGATGGGGGTGCTGCTCACTTTATAACTCTAACCGACGATGCACCATACATAAATAGACTATTATTAGCTTAATAGAATACGTCCAACTCGACGGTATAGTGCCAAACTATGACAATTCAACTATTAATCCACACGATATCTCAATGCCTATTCTGAGGCCAAGTAGGCCTTACTGCACCACACGTGCGTCGTGGGTGAGGCTTCGCGTCTGTTACTCGGTTGGAGGGTAAAGAACTAATGGACTAAAAGAAAGTTCTACTTTACTTGCGCCACATATATATGCGCTGTGAACAAATAGTACCATTCGTATTTCGCCAGACGTATTCCTACGCGGAACCGGGCTTGCCACGACATGTTGGGCGGCACGATTGAACTTGAACCTAGGGGTATGGCTGCTGGCGCCAGGTTCTCGTCCAATGGTAGAATGAAACTATTATGGGCTGTTTAGTAGACTAAAGGGATATTCAGTGCATATTGTACAAGGAATATACAGGGGATATCAAACGATATACAAATACTATTTAAATATATATATATATATAAATATATATATTCGGTTTAATCTGATCCTTCACAACAGCCGCCCCCTAATTAGTCCCACCTAATTAGCTAAGCAGAGACAGATTAACCGCACTGTCTACCACTCAAGGTCCGCTGTAAGGGTCAGTCAACTCACAAAGTCATGGGGTCATGGTCATCATCGATAGTATCTGGGAGTCGGGGCAGTTCTATTAGCCTCGCCACGGGTCGTGTGTAAGTGCGCCCTTGGACGAGTACTTCAGCTGCTCGGACCTTGCCATCGGCACCGGTGATCACTTTGCTTACGCGGCCAGCCGGCCACATAGCTCTGGGTAGTGACTGGTCGATAATCATGACGACTGTTCCTTCTGTCAAATTGTCTCTCTCTTTTACCCACTTCTGGCGGGTCTGTAGAGACGGTAGGTAGTGGAGCAGGAAGCTGCTCCAAAACTTGTCAGCTAGTACTTGACTGTACCTCCACATTCTTCGGCCGTTCGCTTCTTCAGGCCTGTACATTGTCTGGGGTAGCGCGGGGTCCAGCCGCCCCATTAAGAGTGTGTTGGGGGTGACTGGGTCGACATCTGCTACATCACTGGAGACGTAACCGAGGGGTTTTGAGTTCAATACTCCCTCGATCTCCGTGAGGACTGTCATTAGGACTTCCTCCGCCACAGTCTGGGCCCCAAGCACGGCGTACAGGGCTGTCTTTATAGAACGTACTTCTCGTTCCCAGGTTCCACCGAAGTGGGGTGCGTTCGGGGGATTAAACTGGAAGTCAATCTGGGATGGAGCTAGGTGGGTCTTAAGTTCTGGGCCCATAGCTTGGAAGCTCTCTCTCAGCTCTCTTTCTCCGCCTTTGAAGTTTGTCCCGTGATCAGACAACAATGTAGACGGTTTTCCTTTCCGTGATGTGAATCTTCGGAAGGCCATAAGGAATGAGTCTGTGCTCATGGTCGGAAGGAGCTCGATATGTATCGCTCTGGTGGTCATGCATTTGAATACAATACCCCACCGCTTCTCGGTTCCTCTTCCTCTCTTTATATACAACGGGCCAAAACAGTCCATGCCTGTGGAGTGGAATGGCTTGTCGCCGAGTCGGAGGCGACAGGGGGGTAAGTCAGCCATCCGTGGTATGCTGGGCTGCGCGCGCCACTTTCGGCAGTCTAGACAGGTTCGCTGGAAGCGTCGCACCGCTTCTCTTCCTTGAAGTATCCAATAGCGACGTCTGATCTCCGCGAAGACTCTCTCTGCTCCTGCGTGGTGTACATCCTCGTCGTATTTCTTTATGATCAGCTCTGTGACCTTGTGTCGGCTGTTCAAGACTATCGGGTACTTAATGTCATCCGGTAGATCGGGGGCTCTCCGCAGGCGACCACCCACTCTGATGAGATTATGGGCGTCACTCTCGGGTGCCAGGTGGAGCAGTCTGCTGTCTGATGGGACGGGCTTTCCTCCCTGTAGACAGTCTAGCTCATCGGGGAACGAGTCTCTCTGGGCTCGTTGTAGTAGAAGAAGTTCTGCTTCTTCGTAGTCAGCTGCTGAAATGTCAGTGGTGGACTGAATCTCTGGGTGGTGCCACAGGAATGTCCTTTGCTGCGCACTCTAGGGTAATGCAGTCATCTATGTTGGGGTCTGTGGAGGCGACTGTGCTCAGTCCACAGAACATAGGTTTCTTGTTCTCAGCCTCCTCGTTACTTGCTTCCCGTGGGGTGGGCGTAGGCCACTCTTCTTCCGGGAGCTTGAGGAATTCTGGTCCGTCACTGTAGATGTTGCGACGGGTGAGGTCATCCAGGGACATTCCCCGGGTGATGACGTCAGCTGGGTTGTGTTTGGTGTCCACATACCGCCAGCTCGCTGCTTCTGTTAACTCTTGAATCTCGGTGACTCTGACTCCCACGAAGACTTTGTATCTGCATGAATCAGACTTGATCCATGTGAGTACTGTCGTGGAATCTGACCACAAGATTGTTCTGTGCACCGGGATGGTGAGTTCACGTTGGATTAACGTGGCTAGATGCGCTCCTGCTAGGGCTGCGCAGAGCTCTAGACGCGGGATAGATTGTTGCTTTCGTGGGGCTATTCTTGAGCGAGCCAGGATGAAAGCAGTGTGTATCTTTCCTCCCTTCTCTTGGGCACGCAAGTAGGCCACCGATCCATAGGCTACTTCGGAGGCGTCGCTGAAGACGTGTAGATCAATCTTGCATGTCTCTGGCCTCACTGTGGATGGGAAGTAGCTGCGGCGTATATTGACGCCTGGGAGTGAGCGGAGTTCCGTCTCCCACTCTCTCCATGTTGAGGCAAGGTGTGTGGGTATGGGGTCGTCCCAGCCCTGGTCCTTGTCCCATAGTGCTCGTACAATCATCTTTGCCCTGGTGGTGTAAGGTAGAATACATCCCAACGGGTCATATTGTCTGGCGAGTGTTCTGTACACACTCCGTCTGGTGGTCGGTGTCGCCGTCGACCTTCCCTGCTCTGGAGTCAGGGGTTTGTGTCTATAGTGGAGCGAGTCTGTTTTGAAGCGCCAGACTAGTCCTAGTGTCATTTCTTGGGCTTCTCCTGGGATGGTCGCCCTCTAGGTCTCGCTGCTGGCAGCCTTGTCCGCGGGGGAGAGGCTGCGCAATACGTGCGGGTCACTGCTGGCCCACTGCCTGAGATCAAAGCCGCCTTTGATCAGGGAGGCGCGTAGCTTGATTAGGAGAGCCTCGGCTTCTTCTTGAGTCGAAACGCTTTGTAAACAGTTGTCCACGTAGAAACTGTTCTTCACACTGTGTCGGAACTCTTCATCTGCTGTTGGGTCCTCTGCGACGTGTTTCTGTAGTGCAAATGTAGCACAGCACGGGCTGCATGTGGTTCCGAAGGGGAGTACTTCCCACTGGTAGATGGCTGGGTTCTCATCTCCGATCCTCTCTCTCCATAGGAACCGCAGCAGGGGCTTTTCCTCCTCCACTAGTCTCACCTGCAGGAACATCCCTTTGATATCCCCGCTGATAGCCACCTTGTCCTGGCGGAAGCGCAGTAGCACGCCTAGTAGGGAGGGGCCGAGTGTGGGGCCGGGCAAGAGCTCTTTATTCAGATTTTGGGGTCCGATCTGGTAGCTGCAGTTAAACACAATGCGATCCTTGCCGTTGTGATGGACCTTGTGATGCGGCACGTACCATGATTCGGTCGTCTGATCGGCCTCTTTAATGTCAATCTTTGTCACGTGTCCCGCTGTGGTTAGCTTCTCAATCTCAGTGCGGTACACACTCTCTTGAGCGGGGTCTTTGGCTAGGCGCCGCTCTGTGTTCAATAGATAGCGCTCCGTGGCCTCTTTCTTTGCGTGAAAGGTGGGCATTCCCTCTCGCCTCAGGAGTGGAGTTGCGTATCTCATCACTCCGCCGACTGTGACTCTCTTTGTCCCTTGCTCGAGTAGGTTGATGGCGTAAATGTCTTCTTTAGAACGAATATCTTTCTTTTCATTCTTAAAGGGCATTGTCTCTAGTGTCCATAGCCTCTCGACATGCTGCAGGAGAGTGGTGTCTTCTTCTGTCGTTCTGGAGTGGAGGCAGCTAGTGGCTGCTGTTCGGTTGAGAGATTTAGCGAGGGGGCCTTGTAGTGTCCACCCTAGGCGGGTCTCGACTGCTGCAGGACAGCCTCGGGGTCCTGTATGGACCCGGTCAATCGGGACTATGAGTTCTGCATGGTCGGAGCCTATCAGCAGGGTCGGGGTAGCGCCGTCTATGAGCGGGATAGGTAGTTGTCGCAGGTGCACATATTTATCCATCAACTTGGCGATAGGGTAGGTGTACTGCGATAGTCCTATTTCTTGGCTGGTGAAAGCATTTGTAATCCTATACCGTCGCTCTGGCTGCCCGTTTGCTGCGATAGTGAAGGAGACATTCTCGCCCTTTATCGTCTTTAAATCTCTTCTTATTGTCCGAATCGTCATTTCGTTCTCGCTCCCCCGCAGTCCCAGCTGGGCCGCAGCGGACGCGAGCAGAAGGGTCTTCTCTGACCCGTCATCAAGGACGGCGTAAGTGTCCATGACTTTATCTTGGTAGCTCAATGTCACACGGACTACCTTTAAGAGCACTTGGGCGCCGCTGCTGCTGGCGGGGTCAATGTACATGACACTTGCCTTGGTGCCGCTCGATGGTGCAGGTGAAGGCCGTCTTCTGTTACTGTCGTGTAGTATATCTAGATGGGCTCCGTCGCACCGACTGCACCTTTTCTTTAGGCGGTATTCGGCTGCCATGTGGCTGCGCGCACATCGGTAACAGCGCCTGTTGGACTTTATCCATTGACTCACTTCTTCTGCATTCATCTTTGTGAACAGGTCACATTGTGACAGCCAGTGTTCTTTCTCACAGTAGGGGCACACCATCTTCCACTTCTCCTTTCTCGAGGGGGTACTGTGGCTCTTACTGCTCGGTACTGACTCTGATTGGTGCATGACAGTCACATTTATTCTCCTGGGTCCCTCTCTGGAGCTTGGCGTGCTCCGCCCGAACGTATCCAGTCGTAAGCTGCTGACTTCTCTCGCCAGGAAGTCGGCTAGATCAAGGAGGGATGGTTCGGGGCCGTTGGGATCCCGGTAGTCTCTCTGCCGCCTAAAACGCTCTTGTCTTGCGGGTGGCAGCTTCTCCAAAATCCTCTCGACGTTAGAGTTGGCGTATAGCTCATGCATGCCCTTTTCCCGTTGCGCTCCCAGCATCCCTACCAGGGACTGCACTTTGATTGACAGGTCGTCTAATGAGCGATTGTCTGTTGCTGGGGGTAGGCGATCAATATGCCTTATCTCTTGGATTACGTAATCCCATATACGTCCATATCTCTGGTCCAGCGCGGCTAGGGCCGCTGTGTATGGGGTCGTAGAGGTGGCATAGGCTAGCGCTATATTGTGCGCTCGCGGTACTTTCAGGTGCTTCAGTAATATTGCATACTTGTGGCGTTCATCAGCGACATCCACCATCATTGTCTCTAAGCACATCCGGAGCTCCGTGTACTGTGCTCGATTCTCATAGGTGAAGTCTGGAAACGACGGCGTGGCAATGTATGACGCCGTGGATGGCTGATACATCGGCGAGCGTTGGGGGAGAGACCTCCTAGGCGAGTCCCCTCTTGCGCCTCTCTGTGGGCTGGTACCGACAGGGTACCATGGCCCGCTGGTCCAGGTGCTATTCCTCGGGGCTGGTCGTGCGTCGTGCTCACCCGTGAATAGAGTCGGGGGTCTGTAGCGCAGCGCCGCGGGGGTATAGCCTGGGCTGTACTGGACCTCCTGGTCCGGTGGAGTACTGTGCTGTCGTCGGGCTTGGTTCTCCTCCTCTCCCTCTTCTTCCTCTATCAGGTCTTCCAGATCCTGTAATCGTTTATTTAGCTTCTCCGCAGTGTATGCCGCTCCTTCCTTGTAGCTGGGTCTCGCTTGGACCGGTCTGGGAAGGGGGTCTGCGGGGGGTATAGGCTTGGTCTGTTGGTCAAGTTCAGGGTCGCTTGCTCGGTTAGGAGACGCTGCCCTTGACTGTTGTCTCGACGAGTTCCTTGAACCCCTGGCGGAGGGAGAGGGTGTTGCCTTGCGGATCAGCTGCTCCATTAGCTGCGCTTGTAACTTGTCGCGCTCGACTTCGCGCTTGGTGAGATCTGCTTCTCTTTGGGCACCGGCAGCGGCGCGCTGGGCGTCGGCCCGGTCTCTTGCCATATTCTCTTCCGTCTGAAGGCGTCTCATCTCCAGGCGTGTGCGCTCTTCTTCGCTCCGTTGCTGTGCTTGGAGTCGATCGCGTTCGCCCTGAAGTCGATCACGTTCGGTCGAGGCTGTCAGGCTGACGAGGAACGCCTGTTGTAGCATCCTCTCCGCTTCGCTGGGGGAAGGCGGTTGTGGAGGTGAGCCGCTCCTGTGTGAGCCGCTCCTGGGTGTACTCGTTGGGGAGTCCTGAAGCTCTATTTCCTCGGCGCTCTCCTCCTCTTCTTCTGTGCAGAGTTCTCTCTCTGTAGGGTTGTCTTCCTCCCGGGGCTGGTCGGGGACTACTTCTTCGGTATTGGCGGGGGGTAAAGGCATGTCAGCTCCCTCCTGGTCCCCACCGTGAGCTTGGTCAGTTACATTAGAACCTACTAGGGCCTCTGTGGTCGGGGAAACCTGGTCGTTAAGGTCAGACATAATTTTACTTTCTACTTTTACCGCGTTTACCGTTTGTCGAAGGCTAGGTAGTTGACTGACAGCGTAATCCTCTAAGTACTGAGGTGGCTGTCGTCTGCGCCGCGGGCGTTCTACGTTAGGAGGACCGTTTCGTGGAGTGTTCATCATAGGCCATTTTAATATTAATAACACTATATTAATATTACACTAGTTACCATCCGGCTCGAAGGACCAATTGTAACTGAGGGGTACAATTCCCTGACTGTATTGATAAGTATGGTATTAAACCACTACCTCTTGTACTTTAACTTCTGGCCATCCAGTACATGATATAGATATGATGAACACTTTCCCACCTGATGAAACGAAGTCCACACAAATGTACAAATCGAATATTTAATATAGCAAAAGGTATATACAACGTTCACTTGTTTACACTTATGATTTGAAATGCACTTGTAATGGCAAATGAGTATTCGTAGGTAAATCAACATTGAATGTCCAATCTCTGGTTACGCAGGGAGTAAGTATACAACCCGGTTCTTTAGGGAACTATAGCGATGGTACTTAAATGATTATAGCTGGATACACTAAGGGGGGGGGGGGGGGTCCCGCTGGTTGTAAGACAGTAGGAGGGGGGGGTTAGAAGAGCCGCTGGCGGTATCCCATCTGGCCGACGATTTCTTGGGAGAATTCAAAGTCTTGAACACGGTGCCCACAGAACCTCGGTCCGCAGATGAATACAGCTGGACCCTCTGGTGGACGGTAGCTGCCGGTCCACAACGGAGAGACGTGAGGCGACCTCACTGGTGTAGAGCGCCGTCTCACCTGGACTCCTCTCCGGGGGGTAGTTCCAACACTCAGCAGTGTTGGCCGTTATCCATGGAATAATCAAAGCACCCAAAGCATAATCCAAGCCGTGGAAGGCTCGCCGTCGTCCGGGTAAAGTAATCCAATGTACAGGTCTCCTCGTCCTGGCCCGGAGCTCCTCGGATGCAAGCACCACTAGTGGTCTGCCCAGCCTGGTTAAGACTCCAGATAACGTCAGGAACGATGGGGGTGCTGCTCACTTTATAACTCTAACCGACGATGCACCATACATAAATAGACTATTATTAGCTTAATAGAATACGTCCAACTCGACGGTATAGTGCCAAACTATGACAATTCAACTATTAATCCACACGATATCTCAATGCCTATTCTGAGGCCAAGTAGGCCTTACTGCACCACACGTGCGTCGTGGGTGAGGCTTCGCGTCTGTTACTCGGTTGGAGGGTAAAGAACTAATGGACTAAAAGAAAGTTCTACTTTACTTGCGCCATATATATATGCGCTGTGAACAAATAGTACCATTCGTATTTCGCCAGACGTATTCCTACGCGGAACCGGGCTTGCCACGACATGTTGGGCGGCACGATTGAACTTGAACCTAGGGGTATGGCTGCTGGCGCCAGGTTCTCGTCCAATGGTAGAATGAAACTATTATGGGCTGTTTAGTAGACTAAAGGGATATTCAGTGCATATTGTACAAGGAATATACAGGGGATATCAAACGATATACAAATACTATTTAAATATATATATATATATAAATATATATATTCGGTTTAATCTGATCCTTCACAACAACTACAGTAGCAAGAATCCTGGAATTATTGGTAAATAAATAACCAACTCAAAGCATTTTCTCAAAACACTATTAACCACTTCCAGTGCCTTTGATTAATGTTGATTTACCCCATTGAATGCAACCATCCACTTCAATGTTAGTGTTAAAAACGCCTAATCTATGTTTTAAATTATGGCTATGTGTCTAATCTGCCCGTCGCTTATCACATTGTCAAAACGGATTGTTTTTTTATCGGTTCATTTTCGTTTTATAGCATTTTGAAAAGCCCTCGTTTTCAAGGAAAATATAAAGATGATAAGACATTTACTGGAATATTCTAGAATACACAAAAAACGTTTTTTCGGCCTATTTATGAATAGTTTTCAAATAAACGCTAGATTATCGATATAGTATATGTGTACGTATGCACGCTATAGATGCGAGCTGAAAAATCGATTCTCTTATTTCCTCATCAGCGATCACAGCCAAATCACACATAGGGGACACGCTGATATCTCCGCGAATACAGCTCCGATTACCCCAAGACTGGTGGTAACATAGACTCCTTACCTTAGATCAGATGTTCTCCAAAAAGAGTATTCCAATTCCTGATCGCCATTCCAAATATCAATCACGCTTATTGGCTGCTGTAAATATATATTCCAGGCTGATTTCCGTCCCGCGAGCAGATCCCTCTTGAGCAGACTGCTCGCCAGCACAAGGAGCCAGTTGGCTCCCCCCCCCCCAGCGACTGACCTGCAGTTACACAGGGATAGACGATAGGGGGCGCTTTTTTCCAATCTGAGCTCCTGTAGGGGCTGGTGTACCAACGGGAGACTTGGTTGATGAAATATCGCCAATAAAAAAATTAAACGATATTTGTCGTCGCGGGCACTCAATGGGGGGGCTGATAAAACAACATATGTCGTCCGTGGCACTGAAAGGGTTAAGCCCACACCAATCTGTTTTAGAGCAAAACATAGCACAGTCTCAGCCACTGCTTTGATTGTGAATGATATAGTATCCACCCTAGAAAAAAGAAAACGTTGTGATCTTTGTGAAAAGAATTGTAGATCTGTCAAAGGTATTTGATATCATTATATTATTTTACAGAGACTGTACAGTGTTGGCTTTGATGCAAATGCTTGCAGTTGGTTTCAGAACTATCTGCCTGAGACTTTAGTCTGTGAAAACGGGGAATGTCTAGTCAGAGTTCTTGCCCATTACAAAAGTTGTCCCGCAGGGATCAATCCTGGTTCCTGTCTTATTTAGAATTTATATTAATAATATTGTCTCATCTTTGAGTGACTGTCAAGTTAATATTTATGCGGATGACACTATTGTTTATTGTATTACTGACTCTGTACAACTAGCCATTGAGAATGCTTTGCAAGATGCGCTTATTAATCTTAAAGTTGTACTTAACCCTTTCACTGCCACACGACAGAAGGTTAACCCTTTACTATCACACAACCGACGGTCGCCTGCTGTTGTGTGGCAGTGAAGAGTTAACCTTCTGTGAATTGTCGCAGTGAAAGGGTTAACCATTTTGGTAGTGCGGCAGTGAAAGTGTTAATACAAATAAAACAAAAATTATTGTTTTTTAGAGCCAGAGATATATTTTACAATAACTTGCATATATACACTGTGAATGGCCTCTGACATTTAGAGGGTTACAGAATACAAATATGTTGGCATCTGACTTGATGAGAAATTTACATTTAAATACCATATAGATAATCTTGCCAGTAAAGTATGGCAAAGGATTGGCTTCTTGTACAGGAACAGAACTAGATCCCCAATTATTATCAGAAAGAAGGTAATTGAAGCAGTTTTTCTATCCGTCTTGGATTATATGGAGATCATGTGATTTATAGACATGCTGCTGCTTCCACTCTTAAACCCTTGGATTGTGTATCACTCAGCCCTCAGATTTATCACCGGTGATAGTGCTCACCATTGTATCCTGTACAATAAGGTTGGGTGGTCCTCTCTGGCAGAGAGAGACGTGATTTGCAATGGCATCTGTTTCTATATAAAGCCATTGTTGCAGATCCTCCCCCTTTTATCACTTAATTATTTCATACTCGCTCCAATGATTGGCTTACTCAAGTTTGGTTCAGTTTGCACTGAACCTAGGAAATATTTTAGCTTCTGTGCCCCCGATACATGGAATGTCCTGAAATGTACCTTAAAACTTTACCACTTCAAATCGTTAATGACCAACCATTTCACCCCAGTCTGCAGTTGCCTTTAATTGTTTTATTGATTTCGACTTTCTTGTTTTTTCTTTCTTTCATTGAAAATTAGAGCTTGCTCTCAATGGTATTTTTGAGATAAAATAAAGTATTTAATGAATGAATGAATTGACAATCAGGTTGAAGCATACAATATGATTAGGCAGACTGACAGCATGCACAGACACACGTGCACACAGACACACAGGGAACAGCTTCTCCTCTGACCTTGTCCGTTTTGTCCTCAGAGAAAGGATTCTGACCGGGGTCCTGGTCTATGCCTCCTCCGATACTGAAGCCCAGGATCAGGTGTTCTCCCTGGCGCAGCTTGAGGATCTCAATCCGTTGCTGTACAACACAGGAAGAATGGATGTAATTATACAGTTGTAAAATCATGCACTAATAAAACACTGACTCTCAAGGCTAATGGTACCATTGTCATGTGGCATTGATCGAGCTGCCCCCTTAGTTGACCAATACTTTGTTAGTCGACCCCCCCCCCCCCCCCCCCCCCATACTGAATGTGTATTACAAACACATCTCTGGTAAGTACAACATTTAAAGAGGTGATTTTGCATTATTGCATGTATGAAACTCACATTTGACAGATTTGTCTATCTATTAAATCAACAGATCGATTAGGCCTCGACACTTCAGGAAGAAACTTAAATGTAGAATTTTGAATGCCGTCAAACAGCGACCTCTAGGCAAAAGAGCCCCGCTTGGTGTTGCACTTTGTTTACTTTTTTGTTTTGGTTTGATGTGTGGGTTGGAGAGTTTAGTAACTTATTATACTGTGCTTTTCTCTAGACCTCTCTTGGCAGAGCCCGAGGTGTGGCCAGCAGTAGCCAGCAGTAGCAACCCATCCACTATACTCACTGAAATCCAATCCACACATGAGACAAAAACACAAACTGTAAACAAAACGCAGTACCATGTTGTCATCTTTTGCCACTGTTTGACAACATTACAGATTCTACCTTTAAAGGAACACGCCAACATTTGGGGAAATTTGCTTACCGTCTTCTCTAGAGAGAGAGAGCGACAAGAAAATCGATGTAGACCAGTTTCCTCTCTGTGCGTTCAGTAGAAAGCCATCTGGCTGCATGTTAGCCTAGCTTAGCACAATGAATGGAAGCGGACACCTCTCCCGAAGGCTAACCGGCCATGTCCGCTTCCATTCATTGTGCTAAGCTAGGCTAACGTGCAGCCAGATAGCTTTCTACTGAACGCACAGAGAGGAAACTGGTATCTATCTTCTTGTCTCTCTCTGGAGAAGAAGGTAAGCTAATTTCCCCAAATGTTGGCGTGTTCCTTTAAGCTGTTTTATGCAACGGGGCATGGTATCTAAAATAGAGTGCCAAATCAACAACTCCATCGTTCATCTTCATGACTACAGTGCTTCCCTTAAGAATGTGCCCTGTCCCCAACCATGAGGGGCACAGTTCTGTTCTCAGTCCAGCCCTCTGATTGACTCTCACAGGCAACGGCTGTCTTATTGAAACAGATGGATGGAAGGCTGTGGCACTGGGACTCCTCACAGCACTACTCGACAACACAAAGACCATCTCTGTGTGTGATGGTGAGTAACTAGGCTCTCGCTGTGTTGTGGCTGATACAATGCTGTCTGAGGATGTCTACAGAAGACTAATGTGTGTGAGTCAGTCTGTGAGGACTTCCAGGCATGCTGCTGACTTGGGTAGTGCCACACAGAGACATTTATTAGGCTTTGGTGCCACACAGTCTCTGTGAGTCACTAGGGCAACTACCCTACCTCTCCTTTTAGAAATCTGCCAGACAAGCAATAATACAGTACATAATTACAATATAATGCTAAGATTCTTTCCAACTTTATTATTATTAATATTATTATAAGATTGTTGAAAAGGAAGTAGAGTAGAAAGAACTATTCTGCTATGTTTTTCTCAGTACTAACTGTGCAGCCCAGTTTAGACCTAGGAGCCTTTCTGAGTATTCGGCTTACTGAATCACTACTAACATAATCCGACATGAAACGTTGAGGTTGAGGCTGACAAGGCCACTCAAAGCATAGCGTTGCATGATCACAGATCCTAGCACCAAGCCCCATGGCCAGGAAGACGCAAAGTCAATTGTACAGTTACACCACCACGTTTGATTGAATTGATTGATTGAAAATTGTATTAACAGATTGCAGAATGGGTACAGTACAGCACAGCTCAATACACACAATTGTTAAGGGGATGCAGACCAGAGAAAGACTTTCGTCTTGTTTACATCAGGGTCCCCCATTTTCAATTCATCATAACATATATGACATACAGATAGACAGTACTGCTACATCTATACATTTATGACATACCAGATTTACAAATACAGTATGTGATACAAAAAGAGTCTAAAAAGAGTATATACATTTGACGAATAAACTGTACATTGGAGGACACACCTATACACCCAATCGCCCACGGAGCGAATTCAGTTTAGCTGTCAAACTCATATGCCATTATTCAATAAAATAATAACAATTAAACACGTAACAATAACAATGCAATATGACAACATCGCTGGCTTTCCTAAAACTATTGTTGTTGTAATAGTAGCCAACGCTTTGCAGCACAAACGTGCGACTTTGTAGGCGTGGGCTATGTAAACGGCACGCTCAGTCAATTCAGTTTGGATTAAAGTAATGTGTTAGGCTGTGTTACAAACATACTAGAACGAAATAACAATCGCTGTATTGCATTCACTGATAAGGTTAGGCCTGAAGTTGAACAATGGGTGCTGCCCAGTTGAATGAATAGTCGTCCCGTAAAACTTACCACAACAGCAGTCACTGGCTGTCCTGGCATGAAAGACATTGTTTCGGATCTTGAAACAGAAATTATGCTAACTATAATCGACTGTAACCCTTGTTTCTTTCATAGAGTCATACAGTAAAAAACTGAGTCAACTTCCTTGGTTAGTGCAGCAGGAGTAACAACAGCCTACTTCTGATTTCTGGCATGTAACGAGACTCCGCGGATGATGTCACTTCGCCTCCCCGCGGATTGGGTGCGCTCGTTCTTTCGGTCGAGAGGTATTCCAGAAAGGCGGTGTTGTCTCTTTGAATATACTACTTGCATGCAATAGCGATAACTCCACCCATTTGCAATAACTGTGTAAATGATCGCGCCCATCAAGGCCCCATAGTTCCCCATGTCCTGGGACAGGGTTGGGTGTATTCCATAAAAGGGGCTTGGCAGTCGGTGTCTCTCTTCCTGAGTCTATGCCTTCGGACTGATATATTATAGACATAAAAACGAATGACTTATGATGATTTGAAGTTAAAAACCGAAATGTTGACAAGTTACAAGTGACGTGCTGTAAACATTTAAGTTTGCTGATTAATTTAATGGTTTGCTCTATTTCTACACCCATACAGGATGGCATGGACATTCACCAGCACTAGATGGCAGTCTCTCACAAAATTAAGTGTCAGAGTGCCTGTTTCCATTTTTTTTTTTTTTTTTTTTTTACATCTCCAACCTATGTTCACACTAAACCTTTTTGTAATTTGTTTTGTCTTGCATGAAGTGCAACGCACAAAGTCATATCGCTAATATACTTAGCTAATAACAACATTAACATTCGTACAATGTGACCAAACACTTTATATCAGTGATGGATGTTGGAATGTAGAGCTAGTATTTTAACATGTAGACCACCTATTTTAACAAGAAAATACCACTTACAGCAACTTTAAATTGAATGGGGTCATGTCGGGCACTGATTGAGGCTATGTGTATTCCTTTCAGGGCCTCTCCCCATTGCAAAGTCAACCCCAAATCCCTTGTGTTGTGGTGTTCCACAAGGAAGCATACTAGGCCTGTTACTGTTCCTAATTTATGCAAATGTATGTCATCAGCTTGTGACTGCAACTTCTTCCTGTTCACGGACGACTCAGCCCTGCTGGTCTCTGACAGGGACAAGTTGCAGGTTGAAAAAGCCCTCAGCTCTGAACTCGGCAGAATCTGCACCTGGCTCGCTGATAACAAACTATCATTACACCTGGGTAAAACAGAGTCCATTCTCTTTGGATCAAATAACAAACTCAGCAAGGCCAACGGCTTCTGTTACAGTGGGTGACAATATTGTCACAAGGAAAAATGAAATTACCTACCTGGGTTCCATCCTAGAGGCAAATCTGTCCTGTGACAAAATGGCAACCAATGTAATAAAAAAAGTCAACCAACGAACAAGATTCCTACCGGATCTCCTCTGGTAAACAAGAATACCTTGAAGACTCTAACAGGAGCACTCATTCAAGGGTACTACGACTATGCTTGCACCTCATGGTACCAAAGCACCTCAAAGGCGCTAAAAACAAGATTACAAACATCACAAAACAAACTGGTCAGACTTCTACTTGACCTTACCCCTAGAACCCACCTCACCCCTGCCCACTTTGACTACCTAGGATGGCTCAGAGTAGACGACAGAGTACAGCAACTTGCAATGGGCCTGGTCTACAAGATACACTATACGACTAAGGTACCCCTGTACATGTCAAAATACTTCCCAAAGGTCAGTGAATACCACAACCACAACACCAGAGGAAGCTCAACAAATCATGTTAAACCCAGATTCGGCTCAAACAAGGGACTAAACACGTTTCGCAATTATGCCACATCAATGTGGAACGCCCTACCCACAGCTGTAAAGGAATGTGAATCCCTACCCACATTCAAAACCGCTCCTACAATTCGAAACTGGCCACCGTAAATGTCCATACCCCACCCCCTCCTAATAGTCAGTCTCCTCCCCACCGCATGTATATTTCTCTCCCACCCACCCACCCCCTCCTAATGTACAGTCTCCTTCCGACCGTATGTATATTCTCCCCCCACCGTATGTATACTTCTCTCCCACCCACCCCCTCCTAATGTACAGTCTCCTTCCCACCGTATGTATATTCTCCCCCCACCGTATGTATACTTCTCTCCCACCCACCCCCTCCTAATGTACAGTCTCCTTCCCACCGTATGTATATTCTCCCCCCACCGTATGTATACTTCTCTCCCACCCACCCCCTCCTAATGTACAGTCTCCTTCCCACCGTATGTATATTCTCCCCCCACCGTATGTATACTTCTCTCCCACCCACCCCCTCCTAATGTACAGTCCCCTCCACATCATATGAATACTCTGTCAGGATCTATGGGTAACAGTACTGTATATTTGCATATTGTATATGTCACAAATGTAACATGTCATGATGTCATATATGTTGTGTATGTCATAAATGTCACTATGAATTGAAAATGGGGGACCCTGATGTAAACAAGATGAAAGTCTTTCTCTGGTCTGCATCCCCTTAACAATTGTGTGTATTGAGCCGTACTGTATTGTACCCGTTCTGCAATCTGTTAATACAATTTTCAATCAATCAATAAAACCCTCTCCCATGCTGATTGTATAATCTCCAGTGATGGGTTGTTTAAATTGGGAAATCATAGGTAAGATATTGCACCCCTCTTTGAAGGCTCAAAGGAAAAAGATTCCATGAGCGATTAACCCGGGAAATTGGGAAAGGTGGTATAGTGAACAAATAGTGAGGTCCACTGTATGCAGGGTGTTAGATACACGTCTGCACAGTATTATACACATGTGCATAGTCAGTAAAAGGAATTGGATTAAATTGGGTGATATGTAGTGGACTATGGGAGAATTTGCAAGCCTGCAAAGGTAGTTATTTAAACATTTGAAAGAGGTGACTGGATTATTATAAGATGATCCTTTATTGATCCCCTTGGGGAAATGCGGGTGGTCCCCCTTGGGGACCAGGTTTCCATGATGCCAGGTACCCAGGTGGGGTATCTCCCAGGCCTTTCTGTGTGGAGTTTGCATGTTCTCCCCGTGCTCACAAGGGTTTCCCCCCCGATAAGATAAACCCAATGGAAAAACATGCACAACAACAGATCGCTAACGCTGTGGCGTCCTTGACGAAGACGGGCAGGAGCACTTGGATTGGTCCCCGGGCGCGGCCCTCGCCGACGCCTGTCTGCTCCCGGCTGCCCTTGGGGGGAAGGACGACGGGATGGGTTAATCGCAGAGACGAATCGCATCGGCGATCCTACAAAGACAATGTGTTCCGGTGTGTGTGTGTGTGTTGAGGATAATTGCATGCCAATTAAAGACCTCTGAACCAGCTCCTTTGTCTTGCTGACGTTGAGTTGGAGCTGGTTACTGTCCGACCACCGTACAAAGCTCTCCACCAGAGCCCTGTATTCAGCCTCATCGTCATCCACAATGTAGCTGACTATGGAGGAGTCATCGGAGAACTTCTGCAGGTGGCACGTTCTTGTGTTGTAGCGGAAGTCGGAGGTCTAGAGGGTAAACAAAAAGGGTGACAGCACAGTACCCTGGGGAGCGCCAGTGTTGCTCACCAGCACCTCTGATTGGCTGCCCTGAAGTCTCACGTACTGAGGTCTGCTGGTGAGGTAGTCGGTGATCCAGGCCACCATTCCCCGGTCCAGCTGCATCCCAGTGAGCTTCTCCTCTAGCCGCAGTGGCTGGATGGTGTTAAATGCGCTGGAGAAGTCGAATAACATGATCCTCACTGAGCTGCATGGCCATTCCATTTAGGGAACTATGCTTTACTACATTTCAATGGATTGATTATATATTTTTAAACTCCACTAGCCTTTATCTGAACCCTGAAGTTCATGGTTATGTTCAGGAAAAAGGTTTCTACACAATCTGTAGATCAACTTCAAGAGGGAGTGATCTGATCAACTTTAACATAACATTTAATGCACTGAATGCTCCAAAGTGTTGAAATACAAGATCATCATAATATAATGTTTACCGTTACTTGTGATTCTTACAATTATTATCTTTATTCGCTTTTTCCTGGTCGCGTAGGACCGACAGCTTTTTCTTGGCCATGCAGGACCGACAGAGGAGAGAGGGAGAAACGGGAGAAGAAGGGAAGACATGCGGCACATGGTCACCGGGTCTGGGAAACGAACCCGGGACGACCGCTTCGCGACTCAGCGCACCATGTGCTACTGGAGTGCCCTACTTGTGATTCTTAAGTGCAAAATATATTTATACTTTTATGCAAGTTCGCTTCCCGCTCCCGGGGGATAATTTGTTGCATGTCTTGCCCACTCTTCTCCGATTCACCCTCTCCTCTGTCGGTCATGTCTGACCAGAAAAAAGCCAGAAAAGCACTCAAATAAAGATAAAAAAAAATCAAAAAAATAAAGATCAGTGATGCAGCCTTTGTCAACTACGCCCCAAAACTATGGAACAAATTGCCCCAAAACATCAGGGAAGCCAACTTGCTACATATCTTCAAAAGACAGCTTTTGCTCAGGCATTTAAATGATTTGTATGCCCTTACTGTCAAATTTATGTGTCAGTTATGCTAATTGTATCTTACTATGCACTGTCATTTAGAACTGAAAACCATTTCCGCTGTGAACTGAACTTTGTAAAGAAACTTCAAAGTGTTAAGACTGTGAGCGATGTACTGCTCTGTTGTTCTATAAAGTAATTTAGAACTGAACTTTGTAAAGAAACAAAGTGTTAAGAGCGATTAACTATTTTATTGCACTGCACTACTTTCTATTCTATTTTATTGCACTGTACTATTTTACTCTGTCTATTCCATTTGACTCTTTTTATTACGGTATATTTTAAAACCGCTGCCTACTCATAACATCAACACTGATTATTATATTGTAATTGAGGGCTATTTGATTTGATTGAACTGCACTACTGTATCATTTTACTGTCTATTACATTTAAATAGAAATATTAAATTTTACTCTTTTTATTAGTCTATTTTAAAACGGTCATAGAATCAAACCGTAAACAAAGAAGCCTGTTGGGATGTTAGATCCTAATGTGAAAAACTACGTGATTTGCCTTACCATTTTTTGTATTCTTTACTGCTGTGAAGCACTTTTATTAAAGGGGCTATGCGTTATAAATGTCATTTTTCAGTCTCTAGCATTGTATTATAGTAATAGGAGTTCGTATCAATGTGTTTTTGGGCCTAAATACTATATTGACGAATTCCTCAGCTACAGCTCTAGTAAATCAGGTCATGTACCACGATAGCTATGAGCTAACTAACGTTACAAGCTCAAACACCTTATAACTACTACTATTGTCGTGTCCATAAGTTCCCTGGCAGAATACTTATGAGGACAAAGGTATACAAAGAGGAGAGAACCATTTTAAATCGGGTATTCATGCCGGCTAACAAGCTAGACGTCGCAGCATGTTGTTAGCACAATAGTAGCCCACTGTGATGCACCAAGTGGGCTACTATTGATCAACATGCAGCGACATGTAGCTTGCATGGTGCAGTGCTTTGCCCCACAGGTCTGAGAAGAGGACCTGTGGTACCCTTGACTGAGATTTCATAATCAAAACTGTTAGATCAACACTGAAAACTGAAAATATCTGTGGTAATAGTTCATAACATGGACTCTCAGAGTGATGGAACCTATGTTAGCTTCTAACGGTGTATACACAATATGTACAACGACACAATGATTTACATTATTACAAATATGGTAACGTGGTTGTGGCTTTTACAAATAGTGGTAACATATATATATATATAGATAGACAGTACTGCTACATCTCTATATTTATGACATACCATATTTGTATGTAACCTGAAACCTAAGGGGGGACCCTGATGTAAACAAGACGAAAGTCTTTCTCTGGTCTGCATCCCCTTAACAATTGTGTGTATTGAGCTGTACTGTATTGTACCCATTCTACAATCTGTTAATAAAGTTTTCAATCAATCAATCAATCAATCAATCAATCAATAAGACCTACACCTGGATGGAATGACGGGGAGATGGGCGGAGCTATTTGGTGGGTGGCTGTCACTCAAAGTGTGGGTGGAGCCAAGCCAATAATAGCCTGCTTTCATGAGGCTGAAAAATGCTGGTTTTGAGTACAAGATTAGAAATATAAAACAATGATTATTTTTGGAATAAAAATTACACATGTGTTACATAGACTCACAGGAAGTGTGTAAAGTTGCCCAAATAGTGCTAGGAATAGCACTGCATGACACCTTTAAGCACGCCTATTATTTTATTTGAGCTGCAATTCTTGTATGAAAGGTGCTATACAAATAAAGTTTATTATCATTATTATTATTAAAGGATACAAAACTAAACAGTCTCGTTTGTGGCACTGTTCATGTCTGTTAGTCAGTGTCTGAGAAGGGCTGGTCTAGCAGTCAAAAGCACACACTAGTTGTATTGTTTTATAACACTGCAGACATTACATTGTGCCAATTTACAAACAACTTTGGAAACTAACACATGCAGAATTAACAGATTTATCAACAAAACTACAAAAAACATCATACAATGAAATGCTACATGTAGACATATCATTAAAACAATAACAATATCCCTACCAACTGCTTCAAAGGGTGCTTAGAACGGAAAACATTACAGAAAAACAACAGCATTTTGGAGAAAGAAATGTTGTGTTTGGGTAGCTGCCCTGTCTGAATGCTCACTCCCTCATAGCAAATATATTTAGAATTCTTGTCAGGCCAGTTTTACCAGCACCTTAATCCCACACACTCTCACACTTCCTCATTATTAACATTTCACTGAGGTGATAAAAGATCAACATCAGATAACATAACTAGCCCCTAGTGGGAACAGGCCAGCATAACTCACATAGTACTCATAATATGTAAATCCTTAGGCTACAGTTCCCATTATTAGCTTTTCATATTTACATATTCTTATGTTATCATTATATGAATATTTCCATAAACATTCAGTGTCCCTGAGTCATATTACCATTCAACCATTGATGTAGGCTAATGATAGTTTATATATATGTGCTTAGACCAAGGACCACAATGGAAATAACTGACCTTTCTCTGCTATCCTTGGTCATTTTAGGATGCATGACTGTAACATGTATTTTAATAGTAAATAAAGAAAAAATCAGTAGATCTCAGCTCTAGTTCCATCTGCGTCCTTTGGATAACAGAAAAGCTACATTCATGCAGAATGCAGGCTAATACCCACAATGATAATATGGAAGGAGAATAACAAAATAGCCAACCCCCATACTGTATGCATGCCTACATGGCACTGTTGTGGACAGATCATCTCACCTCCTTATTCATTTAAAATGTGAAGGTAGTTTATGAGAGAGAGAGAGAGAGAGAGAGAGAGAGAGAGAGAGAGACAGAGAGAGAGAGAGAGAGATAGAGAGAGGGAGAGGGAGAGAGAGAGAGAGAGAGAGAGAGAGAGAGAGAGAGAGAGAGAGAGAGAGAGAGAGAGAGAGAGAGAGAGAGAGAGAGAGAGAGAGAGAGAGAGAGAGAGAGAGAGAGAGAGAGAGAGAATGAGCAATACACCATTATAATGAAAATCATAACTGGCCAGCAGGTTATTTAGTGCGATGACCCTCCATTCTCACTGTCGGGAAGCATTTGAAAAGTTGCATAGTCTATTCTATATGAAATGGATCCATGCGTCTTCAGGGATATAGATGCCTAAATGTATTTGCATATTGAGCGGGGAAGCGAGATCCGATCACAAGTGGTCACTCGAGACGCATGTGCAAACACATTCTAATGCCATGTGTGAACACTGAACAGACATACTTAGAGCTGTCCATTTGTGATTGGATCACCCAGCTCAGATCTTAATGCCAGGTGGAAACAGCCTCAATGTCACCAAGTCCAATTCTAGCTCCATGTATTGTAACTGAAGAATAAGATGTGGTTGATGTGGATCAGTAGCCAGGGGCAAAGGGGGGAGGTAGCAGATATTCGAGAGGTAGTCCACCACCAGTCAGTGTCATAGCGTGAGTGTGAGTGTTTGGAAAGGGTGGACTGCTGACCATCTGCTCCCCTGGAAGCTCCTGGTACTCATTGTCAATCTGTCCACCCCTGGCTCTGTCTCGGTTTCTGGCCACCAGGGCAACTAACTTCCCCTCATGTCTCTTCTCAGCCTCCACACCGATCTCACTGTACGTCTGCTCCTCAGGTATGCTCCTGGTCCTTTGGAACTTCTTCTTTGCATGCATCTGGTTCATGGCCACTGGGGACTTCACATCCTGGTTACTCTCTGGTTGGCTGATAGCATTACTGGATTGGAGGCCAACTAGCGTGGTTCTCTCCAAGGTGAAGGCTGGTTTGAATGTTGAAGGACTGTCATGTGCAGAGCTAGTGTTGGTGAATGTCTGGTCCTTCCTCTGTGGTGGATTGGAGTTCCTAGCAGGGAGTTCAGGAGCCTGGTCTGGTTGGATCAAGCCGCCTAAAAAAAATCTCTTTCTGGGTAATGGAATGGGCTTGACAGCATCTACCTGAAATATACAACGTAGAAGATTGTATGTAGGTCAAGATATTTAGATTTGGGAGTCTGTATTGCAAATTGAGAGAATCATTTTGATTACATAGTTTCTATAGTGCAATACAATATACTGCAACCTCAACTTTAAGCTGAAACATTTGTAACTGCAGCTATAATGCAACATTAACTCTTTCACTACCACAATACCAAAGGGTTAACCCTTTCACTGCAACTTTACAGAAGGTTAACCCTTTCACTGCCACACGGCAAAGGGTTAACCCTTTCACTACCACACTACAGAAGGTTAACCCTTTCACTACCACACTACAGAAGGTTAACCCTTTCACGGCCACACTACAGACCATCTGTAGCGTGGTAGTGATGTCTGTAGTGTGGTAGTGAAAGGTTAACCTTCTGTAGTGTGGTAGTGAAAGGGTTAAAACATGAAATCAAGTATTTTTTTCCACAAAACGTGTCAGATGGAACCTTTTAATCCCAAGGTCAGGGAAGTAACACATCATCTACTAATTTCTTCTTTACCATGGCTGGGGTCTGGGTGCTGCTGAGGTGTGGCAGCTCTTCCTCCAGACAGGGGTAGAGTCTGTTTGGGTGACTATTGGGGACAGGTGGTATCTTGGTGGCCTTCAGAGATGGGACTGCAGAGTTCTGCATTGTGCTGGGCCGCTGAGGAAGGGCAGGCGGGGGGTCATCCTGTGGTTTCAGGTGAATGAATGAAAACTTTATTTAACAGATTGCAGAATGGGTACAATACAGTATGGCTCAATACACACAATTGTTAAGGGGATGCAGACCAGAGAAAGACGTTTGTCCTGTTTACATCAGGGTCCCCCATTTTCAATTCATAGTGACATTTATGACATACACAACATACATGACATTTATGGCATAGGGACATACATGACATACAGGTATTTAGGTAACTGCTATTAGAATGCAGGGAGTTGTTCGGTAGTGGACTGACATTAGGTTTTACGAGTTGTCTTTTGGGGAACAACAGCTCAGCATAATCAGCTTTGTCTGACATCTGGAATTAGTACAGAGAGAAAGAGAAAGAGAAAGAGAGAGGGAGGGAGGGAGAGCAAGAGACAGAGGTTTGTAATTAGGAGTCCAAGCTGGATTATTTTTCTCCACAAGTCCTAGACCAACCACCAAATGGCCCCCCACTACTCACTCAGGCACCAATAATCACTCATGTCAGCCTATGTGCCATAACAAAACATCAAACTTAAAAGGCCAACTCCCACACCGTCAGATCAATATGAAACTTCATACTCTGATGCATCAGAATATGCTCTACAACTTTGCCCCTGCGACCACCCATGTCTGCCATATTGTTTGCCCTCCATTTTAACCTTTTTTCATATGTTTTTAAAAATGTTGCCCAATCAACACCAAATTTACAGAGCATCAGGGGAATAACTTACATAAATGGTCCAGAGATGGGCCCAATTGGATAATAATACATAATAATAATACATTTTATTTATAAATTGCTTTTCAAAAAACCCAAAGACGCTGACTATGAGGGCCGACGTTCCACTCTACTGGTTAAAGTTGCTTACTCGTGAGTAGTATGTTCATTGATAAAGAAATATAATGTCCACAGCCGCTCCAGTGTAAAACAAAGATATCCAAATGGTTTATTTCTCTTCCACAGCGAAGTCTTTCTTTACAGAAGTGATCCTAAAGCTATTTTCCTAAATATTCACGTCACTATACTACAAGGTAAGAAAACTGTATTTTCCCAGTCTCCAAAATCACCGCCGACTCGACACATGACAAAATTCCTCCACACCTGAAAGCCGTACTTGCCGGCTCTTTCCACAGCAAAACGGTAGGCAAGGCACCCGGGTCTAGAAATGCAGGCTTCAATCTATGTTGTTTAGTCTATCTGTTCAGTACTGCTCAGCACTGTTTCAAGATGCACACTGACCTCTTCTGAGAGAATTGTTGAATATATATTAGATACACAAATGTTCAAGAATGTTTGGTTATGACATCATACTGTGACATCACAAATGTTCTAGAATGTTTGATTATGACATCATACTGTGACATCACAAATGTTCTAGAATGTTCTATTATGACAAATAACACGGTTCAATGACTTTATCTAAATCCAATCAATATTCCTAATGTTGTTTCAATGTAAGGTTATAAAAATAAACATATAAACATTCATATAATACAATAACCTAAATATATAGCTTTGGCTCCTCTACACTGACAATGAGCAAAACAAATGAACAGAGAAACAAAGAACCACAGGGAAAAAGCAACAGGATGAATATGCAGGACATACAACCACGATAAACGGTATCACCGCTGTGAACCAGCACACATTTCAGGTATAACAATATGCTTGCAATAAGGACATACCAACATCTGACAACTGATGACTTCTTTAGGTTATATAGTACAGAAATGTAAAGCAAACAAATCAGATAGAGCTTTCAAGTCTGTGTACATCTAAAGCCCTAAACCAAGCATATAAAAGACAAGATACAAGATTCCTTTATTGCCACACAACCAGGTTGGTGGTATTCGTGATCAGTACAGAGTGTATTAAGCTCTACAGTACACTGGAACGTAGATACATTTACGCCCCCCCCCTTCCCACAGTGGATGGATGATGAAGATCGGGTTGTGTCTGGTCCACTATCAGTTTCTTGGTCTTTTTGACATTGAGGGCAAGGTTGCTGTTAGAACACCATGTCACCAGATGTTGGATCTCCTCCCTATAGGCCGTCTCGTTGTTGTTGGATATCTGGCCTAACTCTGTGGTGTCGTCTGTGATAATGGTGTTGGATCCATGGACAGGCCAGCATCGCAGATGTAATGTTGTAAACGCTAGTTCTGCCAGAGTATTTAAACCCTGCCCGCACAGCTCAGATCGGCCCAGAAAAGAAACTACACCATTTCTAATAGAGTGCAATACCGCGTGGAAGGCGTAGGCGGCAGTATTTGCCCTTTTGCAAGCTCAGACCCAAAATAAAAACTTAAGTTTAAAAAAATAAAAGGCCCAGATATGAAGAATCAGTGCAATTCCTCACCTGCCCACATGGAACAGTCAGCAGCTCACTGAAAGGCCTCACGGGGGTCCTGCGATGAAAGTCCACCAGGTCCTGCAGAAGTGGGTGATGTGAATTCTCCCCAACAATGATGTATCCGTCCTTCAGGGCGTCAATCATGAAGTGCCTGCAGCGGTCCTCAGCCCTTTAAAAAAAAATCTTTTTTTAAGAATGAGGAAATACAAACTATATCAGGAACAGGAAATAAAGCAGGACTTTGAACTGTAGGACCGAACAGAACAGGTGATTCATACTGCAGGTTGAGTGGTTGGTTATGGCAGGCTTTAGTATGAGTTTCATAGGTGCCGGCCAGGTTGTACCATATTATTCATCACTGTGTGTGTTTTAAGGGTAAATATGGGGCACTTTATCCTACAAACACTCACCGATATGAGAGTGTGTAGCCAATCCTGCTCTCACTGACTCGGATGAGGAAGTAGCCTGGAGGCTTGGCCAAAAGTAATTCCTCTGCGGCCCTGCGGTCGACATGAAAATGACCATATTACCATATAGACAAGAGACAGCCGACTCATTTCCAACTCATTACAATGACGCATTCTTAACATGCATGCATCCACCTCAAATTCTGACTGTCTATACATGTATATATATATAGAGTCGTTACAGATCAAAAACAGAGTGTCATCGTGATAGACAGGCAGTGGTGGACTTAAACAGGGCTGTATAATATCTATTCATCATTCCTCCTCGACTGTCATACATTTCAGCAAATGGCAGCAAATGATATGGTTTTGACATCCTTCTGTACTTACTTTCTGGTAATAATGCCATGGAACCATTCTGGAATAACACCATTCTTGATGACTGAGTGGAGCTGGAACTGGGTGAACCAGGTAAAGGCATCAGGTCGTCCCTGGAGCTGCTCCCCCTCCATCGTCCCACAGTCTGGTGTCCTACTGTTAATCCAAGAGCACTTTCTCAGGAACCCTCACTGCTCAGCAAAAGCTACCAATACAATCCATCCGTACATGAGCCTAATGACACAGCCTACTGCTCTGTCCACAATGAACCTCCTCTTTGTGTTGATCTGCAGCAGTAGAATGGGTTATGCAATCCATACGCATACAGAAATACTTGTTAAATTACCCTAATCTCATTGCTATTCCCAGTGACAACTTTAACCATAGTTCCGCTAATTAAATGTCAGGTGAGATTGTTTGTGCACTTGGTTCCATATCTATAATACAATCCATATACCGGTACTAGTAACACAAAGGAAAAGACCACTAGTTCCTGATAGTCACTACTGACAGCTTCACAGGCATGACTGGGCTATCTATGGATAGAAATAATGAAAAATTCATGATTTGTTGCAACACTATACTCCTCCTTAGGACTTTAAAAGTTTAATACAGTAACTTAATCCATTTACATCTACAGTGAGTTACTACTGAAGAAAACCAATATACTAGTAAAAGGGCGCAACCTCTTTTGTCTATAGATAAATATTTATAAATCATGGTAAATACTCAATATGTATAATTTCCTACCACAATGACAATGATTTTCATACAATTCGAATCGGAAACGAGAATTATGTTTGGATGGGCTTTTCTTGAAATAGTCAAATGACAGGTGCTAGCAGAGACGACTTACCTGGTGGACGCAGAGTGGGTGGAATGCGAGTGCAACGCCATACAGTTCAGACAGCTGATAGCACCTGCTGCACGAGGGCGGGAATAAACTTTCTCTTGCATGTCAATTACATAGCTATGTTTTTTTTTTTAAATAAATAACATAGGCCGTACAGTTGTACTGCATTGAGCTGCCGAGTTAATTTGCAAGACAAAATATTCAACCTACTGTACATGTCACAGTCTAGCCTACTACTCGGCATGTCGTCTGTCAATTTTCGTTTCTGAAAAGGTGCATTCTAAGAAACAAATGCCATTTGGGTCGGCAACGTTTGATGAAGTACACAATACACAAAATGGTGTGTTTCCAAAGCTTAGAAGAAGCTATTAAAAAATACGATTCTTAGAGTGACATACATGTTTTCTTTTTTTTTTTAAATAATTTTCACACGTCTGTATTGACCAATATTTACATCTAAAATATCACCAATACCTTTTAACACACCTTGATTATTTTCAGGAGTATATGTGTGTCCGTTTTCATAAGATATTCATTCAGAATTGTTTTAATTTGTGTGCGTCCCTCAGTTTGACTTACCACCGTTTCACACTTACTTGTTGCGTCTATAAATAAAGTACTGTTGCTTTAAGTGACATCACAAAAAGGAAGTGACATTTTCTTTGCCTTTGGCAAGCAAGCAAGTTCTGAGTTCTGACATTCTTTTTTGTTGTTTATGTGTTGCTTTTTCACGTTAGATTAATGCAAAAACAATTATTTTTCTAATTGAATGTATACTATATTGGATTTGTGATTATTTAACAGCAAACAAACAGACACCTGACCAGCACCAATGAATTATAAATAGAGTTGGGATGGGGAGGAGCTCACATATCCTATTGTATTCCATTACATTATCGCCACAGTGACAGATATGCAAACAACAGGTGACTGGTGACCAGTGACTCTAATCTGATTACTTTTTTCAGTAAATAGTCATCTAACTTTGTTGACAGAATCCGGCTATAGGGCGACAATAATGTGGTCAAGAGGCATGGTTTCTATCTTTAGCCTTTAAGTGGCGTGGTTTATTCATTCACATGGTATGAGCAGCAGTACATGAGGTCTCCTCTCACTGAGAGGCTGGGGGGAAAGAGGTAGAGTAGGAGGAGACATCTCTATTTATACTCGCCACCTGGTGGTGTCTTGAGTGGCTCCGCCTAGAGCGCCCTCTAGTGGAAACAGTTATATATGCAGTTAGACAATTACTAACAATCCTACATTAGAACCTCTGACTTCAACAAACTTGTTACTTTTTACAAGCCAGTAATCTGATTACAGTTACTTTTCCAAGTGGCTGTGCATTACTATTTAGTTACTATCTGAATGAATGAATGAATGAATGAATGAAAACTTTATTTAACAGATTGCAGAATGGGTACAATACAGTACGGCTCAATACACACAATTGTTAAGGGGTTGCAGACCAGAGAAAGACGTTTGTCTTGTTTACATCAGGGTCCCCCATTTTCAATTCATATTGTACGTGAATGCTGATAAGAGAGCCAGGGGGGTACAGTCAGCTAGACCGGAGATGGGACGCACGTTCACGCACACACGTTTATGTTTATAGCTGATTTTAGAATGGCTTCAGCATGAAGTTAAATCAACTATGCAGTTCGTTTTATAGTGTACTTTGGCTACGTGAGAGAGATTCATGTTATGCGTGCGGAGTACGCACTGAGTCCGTTGTCTCAGAATGGATTTGGTAGAGAGACGGGTGATGTTGCTTCGCAGAAGCAAAAAAGACGATGACTTCGTAACCTAGTTACTTTCAGAGTAACTAAGTTACTTTGATAATCAAGTAATCAGTAAAGTAACTAGATTACTTTTTAAAGGAGTAATCAGTAATCAGATAATTTTTACAAGTAATCTGTGGCATCACTGCTGGTGACTGCAATCAACTGGTGAGTATTGTAATTAAATGACAACCATAGCCAATGAGGTGTGTTTATTGCATTTCTCTACTTTGGTAGCAAATGCATGCATTTTACACATCATGAAAATAGGTTTACATTACTACAATATGACAAAAACACTGTACTTTCGATTCGATAAAGAAATAGGTTATTTATTGGATCTTTCAAGCACCCATTTGAATAATAAAGGCATTGTAATGTAGGCTATATATGGTATAAAATAAAACAATTATAAAGCATTTTGATACCACATTACTGAAAACCACATTTTTTAAAAGAATCTCATTTTAATAAATCATCAAAAGTACACATATCTACAAAAGTGTAGATCAATTCAATAAGATTTATGAAAGTAGAGTACAATCGTAAATCTTTTAGTTTTATTATTTACAATTGTTGAAAAAAGTTAATTCCTTTGCCATGAAATCCACAATAATTACCTATGAAATCCAAATTTACGTTTAACCAGGGAATGCTAAAGATATGTTGACATACAACAGTCGAATTTATAACAAAGATTACTAATCAAATCCAACCAAAAGAATGCTGAATCTTTTGAGCTTGTTTTCCAGACAGAACTTAAACCCCCTTCATGTCTGGAAAAAATATTTTAATCCAGCCAGGAATAAACTTCATTAGTGTGAGAAAGACATCAAGGGGACATCATTGTTATTTGTTGTATCCATGGTAACACAGAAGAGCATCAGTAATGGACTCTCTTCAGCTCTTCCAACACAACTTCCAAGACAATTGTTGGGAGAAACTTGGATGATCGTCTTTTATCGGAGGTGATTTGAATTGGCTTTAAATCAATGTCCTATACTTTTACCTTAACAGCACAACAGAGTTCCACTTTAAGACAACAGAAGAAGAACAACAAGAGGGAATGACAGGAGGAAAAAACAAAAAGCTATACAAGACAGATCCTGCACATTTCTAATCTCAACAGAGGCTCGTCATCAAGTCAAATGTGCAAAACTTTCAAAGGTCCTACTATCTCATGATGCATAGTTCACAAGGCCATACTACTAGGCCAAAATAAGACATACAGTGGGACAGAGGGCTCAGAGAAAAGAGGATAAGAAGATGAAGAGATGCACACAACCGCTACTTGCATCCCAAGCCAGGTCTTAAAAAAAAAAAAAAAAAAAACATGTTGGCACTAACATAATCTTCATTCATGCTAAATTACAATGATACAAAATAATATCTTAATGCCAAGAAGCTCAAAGAAACCCAGGCTAGCCATGTGATCTTCTACAATCTTAAGATTGTACACATCTACCGTAAGCATCTGTGTGTTATTTCAGACATGGAATGGACACAAGCTGCAAGTGCTCAGAATTCATTAAATAATCTTGAAAAGGAAACTAGAAAAGTGCATAATCGGAGAAAAAAAAGGGCACTTTGTAATTTTGGTGCTTTGTGATTTTTAACTCTATAAATACTGCTACAGTACAGCCCATTCCCAAGGCCCAAATAACAGCTGCATACAAATTCCCCTGTTGGAACCATGAACAGGAAGACATACTGTATAAACAATGAATGTCATTAACATGACGGCATTGTGCCACTGCTACGCAACTACATTGCCTCCTGGTGTTTAGCTCAAGTATTGCCAATCATAACAAGCGCTGGTAGTCCCACCAGTAGAAGTGCATACTTATATGGTCACATCCACCTCACACATCAATCTCCTCTTGCTTTAATTATTATATGCATCGTCTAAAATGGTTAGCACAACTACCACCAAAGGAATAGGAAGAGCTCTACCTCAATGCAGCCATGTGAATATTTGACACCAAAATCTGGGCCTCTGAGCAATTACGACCACACGAATAGCAATATATACTTAAAGTGGTTTCCTATAGAAATGGAATGTCTCAACACATAAGATTCAACAGAAATAAGAGTAGAAAAGAACAAATGTTTTCGGGATGACAAGACAAAGGAGATGCAAACCTGGACATTAATAAGGAGTAAAAATGCATCTTTCATACGGTGAATCCTTATCAATGATCCTCGCAATCACTAGATAGAACAATCTTATGAAACATCTACCCAGAACCACTGGCAGACAGTGAGTGCATACATTTCATGTAAGAAATTACCCCTCTCAAACCCTGCCCTTTTTCCTTGATCCTCCAATCGCAACTGTTGCTTCTGAGGGAAGCAACAGTTGCGATTGGAAGATCCAAGGAAAGAGGGTGGGGTTTGAGAGAGGTCCATTACAAAACGAGTCGAACCAATTCAACTGATTAGCTCAGCTGGCGCTACACCACCAACAGTCATACAGGCCACAGATGGAATACATGTTCGAGGCCTATGAGGCAAGCTGATAGGGAACCTACTCTGGGAGAAGGTAGCCTCCTTCATGGTGGTAATAAGCAAGCATCCTAGCAATAAGCCTGGACTGAGCAATGCCAGCGAAGGGAGGGAAAAGAGGCATCAGACAGAAAATGTTAAGATCTACAATAACCAGTAAAGATAAAATGTGTAGATCAAGTGCCTTCAGTTTCAAAGAGCTATACCAAAAATAAGACTTTTGTTCATTCATTTTCTATAATACACCATCAGCATCTCTGAAAAGACATGGTCTCTCTCTCGAAGCAGTTCTTAAAAATCATTAAAATCCATGGAATCAAGCTAAAATTTTTAACAAAAGGAACTATTGCAAAAAGACATGTCCTCTTCAAAAATCCACAAGAGGCCATAGAAGTTGATCGTGGGGAACTCACTCAATATTCAGACAATGTTTTTGTGTAATAAGTTTAGTTATATAAGTGGGTATAGCTAGAAGAGACAGTGGTAGTCAACATTGTTGGCAAGAAGGCATGAACGTGTATCTGAGAGACAGATAAGCACAAGAAAAACATGTAAAAAGAGAAGAGAAGAATAGAGAAGAGATCTGAGCGTGCTCCGTCCAGTTCTGCCCGGCGTGGGGGACATGGTTAAGGCCATGGTGGATGTGGACACTGGTCCGTCTGCTCCTTACAGGAGCGTGCAGCGGAAGAAACTGCTCTTCTTGGGCTGCTCAGTGATCTTCACCCCTTGACTGCTGCCCTGTGGGTTGTTGCCCTCCTGAAATAGCCAGATAAGAGAATATCAGACAACACACACACACACACAGACACCAATTCACATATTCTAAGTGTGACACATCCACAATCTATAGTTCCAGCAACATTCTTACCAGTTTCTTGTCCATTTTTGCTTTGATGTCTCTTGCGAGGGTCAAAAAGGCCTGGATACGAAAGGGGGAGTAATTCAGAAACAGTGAATCACAGAAAGGAAAGTGACACCAGACAGTAGGAGAGACTAAAGTACAGTGACTACAGTAAGGGGTGTGAACTACAGTACAGTGACTACAGTGAAGGGTGTGAACTACAGTACAGTGACTACAGTAAGGGGTGTAAACTACAGTACAGTGAAGGGTGTGAACTACAGTACAGTGACTACAGTGAAGGGTGTGAACTACAGTACAGTGACTACAGTGAAGGGTGTGAACTACAGTACAGTGACTACAGTAAGGGGTGTAAACTACAGTACAGTGAATGGTGTGAACTACAGTACAGTGACTACAGCGAAGGGTGTGAACTACAGTACAGTGACTACAGTAAGGGGTGTAAACTACAGTACAGTGAAGGGTGTGAACTACAGTAAAGTAACTATAGTAAGGGGTGTAAACTACAGTACAGTGAAGGGTGTGAACTACAGTACAGTGAAGGGTGTGAACTACAGTACAGTGAAGGGTGTGAACTACAGTACAGTGACTACAGTAAGGGGTGTGAACTACAGTACAGTGAAGGGTGTGAACTACAGTACAGTGAGGGTGTGAACTACAGTACAGTGACTACAGTAAGGGGTGTGAACTACAGTACAGTGAAGGGTGTGAACTACAGTACAGTGAAGGGTGTGCACTACAGTACAGTGACTACAGTGAAGGGTGTGAACTACAGTACAGTGACTACAGTAAGGGGTGTGAACTCACATTCTCCACATTGATGTTGGCCTTTGCACTGGTCTCCATGAACTTGATACCATACTCCAATGCCAGCTGAGAGCAGGAGATAAGATTGAGAGAGAGGCTGTCAAAGCTCAGAAAAGTAAAGAGGCTAGCTTTCAGTCATGCTTAACCTCTTAAGCCCTAGCCATTTTTTCAGAAAATTCACCTTAAAAGTACATACCCAAGTAAATGGAAGATTGCTCCACTTCTACAAGGTCCATTTGCATGTTCTGGCATCTAGGGACATCTATGGACCTCAGGGAATGTATTCCCAGTGTCAGAAATATTGTGTCTGTTACTATGCTTGAGTATAAATTATTATTATTTTATTCTTCCATCTTTGACGGTGAATAACACCATGCTAATATTGACCAGACAAACAATAGCCACAGAGCTCATTCAGCACCTTCTTGAAATCAAGTGTACAAAAAATAAAAATTAAAATCAAGCAAATTAAAAGGGCAGATGATTTACAGGGGGTTTGTAGATACAGTACTGAATTTTGCCATCTGGACATATGCAATTTGAAATACGAATATAGAATATCAGGTCTTTCCAATGGCAGAGTTAAATCTGATTTAGTACCACCAGGCGCCCGTTACAGGGCAGCAAAGATTGTGAATAAAATCTACTGTAAGTACAGTTACTTTTATATAATGTCCATAGCTCTGCCATTTTTCACCAGATTGCGGCTGGTGTGAGGTGGGTAGTGTAGTTTTATGTCATTTTGACGTCCATTGAAAGCCCTGGGTCTTCTTTCTTAGGATTTCATGACGGCTTAATTTCCTCACGTCTAAATCATCCGATTTCCGATGCAATGTGCTGAGATTTTTATGAACTCATATTTAGCTAATAAACACTTAAAATCATTGGTAAACAAACAGTGCTGAAAATATACACTTTGACTGCTGTTTTGATAGGGTTAGGGTCTTTACTCTTGGCAACATTAATTAATACGGACTGTATTGATCCATTTATGACGTGAAATAAATCTTGGCCCGGTATCGGGCTTAAACTAAACATATATCTGGTCCCTGCACTTCCATTAATCCCAATTCCATGGTCCCACCTTCTCTCCTCTGTCTTTTGACACCTGCCGTTTGTCGTTGACGTCACATTTGTTCCCGAGGACCATCTTCTCCACATCCGCTGATGCATGCTGGGTAGAGGAAGGAGGTATGGTGACCAGACAGGATCAGTTAATTTATTTTTATATATATATATATATATATATATATATATATATATATATATATATAAATGTATGCAAAGAAAGATACATATATTTACATACACAAATGCATACACATACCAACTTGTGACCATATATACACCCACACAAATATACCCACACATAATGTCTTAGGGCCCGGGTCCACCAATCTCACATTTTCACCTGAAAAATGCTGGCAGTGCGCCCGGTAGTACTGGGGCGGGCACATGCGGTGAGAAAAAAAGTTGAGCAAGTTTAAACTTTAAACGCTGGTGCGGCCGCACAATAAAGCTGAAAGGCGCTGAAAAAAGAAGCCGACTGCAGCGCACTTCCTATAGGCGGCCGCATACGGCCACTCCCCATTGGAATACATTGAAAAAAGACGTGTGCGGTCATAAATATGAGGCAGGTGGACGCAAGCCCTTACACAGGCAAAAGCTGGAACCCCAATTGCATGCCTAACACAACAGGCTACTGCCCTACAAAGGCAAAAAGCAGCAACCTTTTATTTGTAGTTCTCCCAGAGTTGATAGCTCAAAATTGTAGCATAGCAAAGCTAATGATAACCATTTCATGCCATACACCAGGAGGTATAGTTAAATAAAAACAGATTTGGGTAGTCTATATATTTGAGACAGGCTTTGATAAGGGACCGGCCTTTAATTTAGTATAAAACTCTTGCTCAGCAAAGATGGGAAATACTATCAAATTATATATATATATATTTTTTTTTATCCACTTTTTCTCCTTATTTTTGTCTTGAACGTTGCTAGACTATGCCTCCCACTGGTCGGCTGTAGTGAGGATAGAAGCCTTGCATCACGTGTCCCCTCCGATACACGAGGAGGCAGCCTGACGCATCTTTTCACCAGACAGCGCAGACTCTCAGTGGCGAGGAGTAACGTGTGGGAGGCTCACGCTGCCCCCGATACTTCCCGTCTCTGCTGTACAGGCGTCACCCAACCGACCTGTAGGAGTCGCTGTCCACAACGTCCAATCCCCACCCATCGACTTTCCACCCGCTACCTCTGCCAATTGAGATAGTATGACAACTGGCCCAAGCCGCAGGCAACGCTGACTCGGAGAGTCGAGACCGGAGTCTCTTGCATTGGTGACGAGCGCAATCTCCGCTACGCCACCCAGCCGCCAAATTATTTATTTAATCTAGTAAGAATGAATATTACCTGTATAAATGAGAAGGCTACCGAATAACATATCAACTATGAATAATTTGATCTCGCTCTGAGATGGGGCAATCTCACTATGACCAACATCACGCACTGAGAGAGAGAGGGAGTGAGAGAGAGCAGTTTGGAAGAATGAAGCGATGAGGTTGCACGCAGTGTTGCTACTAATGGTGTCGCTACTAATAGTAAATAACAGTTGTCATGCAGGCACGCTGTATTTTTGTAACATTATATACTAGCAAGCTTGTTGTGATGCTAAGGAGGAGCAGTGTTAAATCATGGATGATCGCTGTGTGTAGCCCATGTTGTGGGGGTGTCAGGTAACATCAGATGGATTTGTATCATGTTGAGAGAGAGAGTGTGGATGGAGAGGGGGAGCTACGTAAGTGTAGCCACTGTTCAAATCAGCTGGAGAGAGAGAGATAATGGAGGTATGCTAATCACTGACTTATGATTGCAAAAACAAAACTGCATCCGTGGTAACCGCAAAAACAATTAATTTAGACCCGGCAATACAGTACGGCTCAATACACACAATTGTTAAGGGGATGCAGACCAGAGAAAGACTTTCGTCTTGCTTTTAAATGTTATTGTATTTATTTTCACTTTACCTAGACTGTAATGCGCACACACACACAAGAAACACAAACATAATAGCATTGCACACAAACACAAAAATATTAATGTGCCCAGATGCAGACACTTATTTTATTTACCTCTTCTATATTCCTTATCCAGTTCTTGATGTTGTCGAATGACTTCTCGTTGGTGATGTCATATACTAACATTATTCCCTGGAGAAGATACAGATGAGATGGTAAACAACAGTTTAGATATTGCATTGAAGTATGCATGTCCACGTACATTTTCCATTTCTGATCACAATTGTCAGAGCCTTAACTACTATGGGACAGCAATCTCATACATCTTGAGAACATTTTTAAACAATGTCTTGATGATCAAAGGCAACAAGAACCTGCTGGGGTTCTTGAGGTCCTTCAATTACTTTATGCCAGCAAAGACATTCAGATCAATTAGAACTGAAAGAGTCACTGCTTGGGCACACCTCCAGCAATCACCTAGGAATGCACAAAGTCATAATGACGACAATAAAAAAGGTGCGATTATGGTATGAATGTAAGTGAATCCTTCAAACAAAGAAGCATACAAGTCTATTTTAAGTTTTCAGGTGATGTCTTGTTTTCATATCATCAAACCTAATTATCTAAAGACGTTAAGTTGGGAGTGTTGTAATGTGTATGTTGTTCTAAAGACGTTAAGTTGGGAGTGTCGTAATGTGTATTTTGTTCATCGGTAAGACAGGGGAGGTCGAGTACTTTCATCACGTTCTCTGTCTCCAAGTGAATCCGGGTTTAAAACAGGCTTATGGTTCTACACCTGAAGGTAGGGCTGGGAGGTACACTGTTATGGATCCATGCAAAGGTATGGGTATTTTACTATACAGTCATCCATGATTTTATATATATTGACAACATTTATATTTGTAATGTAATCAAAAAGGAGTCTTTGCAACAATATTTAAAAAGTAAAAGAAAATTTTCTATTAAATAGGACCATGACAATTGTATTACAATTTGCATACCGGTATATAACTATACTGTCACATGATACCACTGTCATACATATTGTCAAAACTAGAAATATTATGATACGATATTTTGGTCATATCGCCCAGCCCTACCGGAATTATATAGATTAAGCTGGTATTTATATCAGAGAATGGATTAGGTTCCCAAAGATATAGAAATTGCCAGTACAGGTTAACTCACCATGGCTCCTCTGTAGTAGGCAGTTGTGATGGTTCTGAACCTCTCCTGGCCTGCTGTGTCCCTGGAACAGAACAAACAAACACCTTCAGTAACTACCAGTGGCGGTTGGAATGCCCCACGGGCCCTGAGGCAAGATTGACAGCTCGGGCCCCCCCCCCCCCCCCCCCGATATTTATTGTATTATTAAAAAAAAAAAAAAAAAAAAAAAAAAAAAAAATTCCAACATGAAACAAAACATATCACAATACAATAATAATACGTCAAATGTATATACTCTCTTTTCTGGACTCTTTTCGTATCACAAACAGTACTGTATTTGCAAATCTGGTATGTCATGTATAGATGTAGCACTACTGTCTATCTGTATGTCATTATGTTATAATGAATTGAAAATGGGGGACCCTGATGTAAACAAGACGAAAGTGTTTCTCTGGTCTGCATCCCCTTAACAATTGTATGTATTGAGCTGTACTGTATTGTACCCATTCTGCAATCTGTTAAATAAAGTTTTCATTCATTCACCATGACATGTTTAGGTATTTGGCCAGATCCAGCTTGTCTGTGATGAGAGTGTTTTCTGTCTTTATGATTGACTATCATCATTAGATATTTCAGTTTCGTTATTACAGTAGCTGGCTAACAGTACGTTAGTTGACTAATACCAGAGTCAGAATTGGGTAATATGCCGACTACTGGCAGTGATGCGACCTATGTTACCACATAACTTTTGTCATCTCTGGTACTATGCAGTGCACTATGCAAAACGGCAAAGAGATAGGTAACGTTCGTTAAGTGCCAAATTACCATCATCATGATACACCCTCACATAATTCACAAAGTGTTCACGTGCGCCACCCATGTGGTAACCTAGAAATACCATAGATTGTGGCTAGGTGGTAACGTATATGTTTTCTATGATCACTATGAATTGAAAATGGGGGACCCTGATGTAAACAAGACAAACGTCTTTCTCTGGTCTGCATCCCCTTAACGAGCCGTACTGTATTGTACCCATTCTGCAATCTGTTAAATAAAGTTTTCATTCATTCATTCATTCATTCACATTACGTTAGTTAGCATCCAAGCTAGCGTGATAACGTTAGTAATAGTAGTACTAGTTAGCTTACCTGCAATAATGTTGTCATCGTCCTGGACAGATAAGACTTGTTAAATCATAATATATCCACACTTTGTGCTGGTCCTCGGTTAGCCCCTTTCGTGACTTTCGGTTTGCAAGACTGTGGCTTTTGTGACCGGAGTCACTTGCCCACCCGCCCCGATCACCCAGTAGAGAAACGACCAAGCGTCGCCAAGGGGCTCGCGGTGTGTCAAGAATACATCAGATCTGAATTTCAAAGATACCCAGCGTACAATATGGGTCCAACACAGCTCCACGATGGGGTCTGGAAGCTCGCAGTTGCCAATAAACAGTTTAAAACATTGTTACTCGACGAGTGGTATTTACAGACCGAACGTCCATCTCCGCCGTTGGTGTCACAGCGCATGCGCACCATGCCGCGTTCACGTTACTGGGAAGAAGCGGAAGAACCAGAGGACATCTCGTTGCTACAACTAGGAAGCCTTCATGCATTGACTCGATCAAAACGCCCACATCCATACTTCCGCAATTCGTGACGCGAAGTGGGAGATATCGGGGTCTATAAAAAATCCCATATGTCCTAGTAGGAATTACAACTAGGAGGCTGACGTGAATGGTTTTTCCCAGTCGGAAGCTGTTTCTTCCGATTCTTCCCACGTAACGTGAACGTGGCACCTCCGCGCTGCTTGTGAGATTTACGTGGCTACGTCACAGCCAAGGAAAGGGAGCGCTGGATTTGTGCAAAACGCCCTGTTCCTAAACCACACGCTATCAGTCGTACTCGTACCACAGTACTGGCAAAACGGGAGGAGCCTAGAATCAAAACAAACGCACCAGTCCCAGTTGCCGTTACCACCAGTTGTGTTCGATCCAGTCCCACACGCGAACGGCAACTCCATTCAGTCCCGGGCCTGGGCCCGGGGCCGGAGGGGGGACCGGGGCCCGGGCCCCCCCTCCCGCCAGATGGTGGGCGGGCCCTAAGGCAGCTGCCTCCCCTGCCGCGCCTATAGCTCCGCCCCTGGTAACTACTATTTTAGTAGCATGAGGCATGAGCCCTAAAAACGACTCCTATACTCTACCTATAAGTGCACATTGAGAATCAAAGTACGGATTTATAGAAACTAAAGGCCTTTTCTATCATTTTCACACATCATATTCCTAAATGTGTTCCGTGCTATTATATGTTTTAGTTTCTCAATTATCATGTGTTCCTTGTTAACACAGGTAAAAGGTTTTTTCCATTTTTATTTTGTTGAACTAAACCAGTAAAGAAAAACGTTAAAAGTGAACCACACTAATTTTCGTAGCACATTCTGTTTGGAATAGAAAAGATATTCACAGAACTTTTTCAATATATTGGCACATGCCAATGGTATACACATCAAATCTGTTTGAAATATGTCCTCTGGACACAGAAATGATCTTGACCTGTATGGCAGTATGTACAGTCAGTGGTATCGGCAGGTACTTTGCGCTCTGTCCTCTGACCAGCCTCGAACCCTCCACTCATCAGCACCACGAACAACCATTGCTATGTGATATGAGAAATATATAAATCTGAAATGTATGTTTTACCAAAAAAATTGGAATTTGCGTTTGAAAGTAGTTACAGGCAGCCATGTTGGAAGACCACACAAAAATGCAGGTGGGTGAAGTGGGGGTATTTAGCTTAGGAGTGACTGAGTCAACACCAATGGCCTACTGCTGCCCCTTTACAGCCACATGTTGGTAAGAGCATTCTTTCATACATCTGATAAATGCATCTTTGTCACAGAAAGCCAGAAGTGACACATGTAGCAAAGACAATCTGGTCCATCTTTTTCATACTACCGTAAGTGGGTAAAACACGGTGGACATGCAGCAAGGAAGAGTGAAAGATGACCAGTAATTAAAAGCCCTGAATTTCTGTGTTAAATATACCCATTTATGGGCTTCCATCACATGATCATACTTAATGCCACCCCTCGCTCTTCCTTGCAAGTGCAAGTGACTAATCAACCAAAAGCTTCAAAGTGACAGTTCCTGATACACAACGTCATCACTTATCCTCCTACCATATTTGTAGCTTGATCTTCTTCCCGTCTAATTCTATTGTTCTGATCTTGAAGTCAATACCTGGAAGAAGAAAAAAAAACACATTTAATGCAGCTGATGCAGTCCAGCTCCAAAACATACTGCAAATATAATATAAGAAGCAACAGGTTAATTGGGTGAAGAGAGTTCAATCACCTCTCTGTAACGTTACCCACCACCAGCTAGAAAATAGCTCGCAACTTTACAGGCATAATTATAACTTGACAACATCTTACTGACGATTCTGAAAGGGCCCCTACTCTGCTTAATGGCATAAACTCAACATGTTATTGTGAAACAAAGCTCTGTGGTGACATTAACTGACAAGCCGGTTCGGCTGCTTCCTGGCTCCATAATGATCGCTGCTAGCCACAAGCTAGGTAGCATGACGGGATGGGCTGCTTCTCCGGTACACTACTTCACGACCTAGACAGCGAACAAAATGAACAATTTACCAACCTATGGTGGAAATAAACGTTGAATTGAAGGCATCTTCTGAGAATCTGAAGAGCACGCATGTCTTTCCGACGCCCGAATCGCCGATTAAAAGTAGTTTGAACAAGTAATCGTAAGTCTTCGCCATATTATTAGCTATTGCGGATATCCCGCCCGTCAGTTCCGTGTAGTCCAATTAAAGGCGTCACCGCTTGTCGGTTTATTGGCTCGCTGATTGGTCAAATGACAAGTCATTCAGTCGCGGTTCATTGGATTTACACGTTTTGACGATGTTGATATCCCGGATGGGCGGGGTCTTTAATGTAATGGATCGTTTCAAAAAGCGAACTGCGGGTTAAAAAACATACGTACCCAATGTACGTGTGCAACATGCGTGGGGTGGGCGGCGTTCTCTTTCCTACAATGTAAAATACGCTGTGGCCATTGCCATTTGCCAAGCATCATTTTCTACGAGCTTGCAACTAGTTCACTTCTGACATAAAGCAATATTTTACTTTTGCATTGATCAAATACTCTTTATGTTCGTGTTTGTGGTTTGATTGATTGATTGAAAAGTTTATTAACAGATTGCAGAATGGGTACAGTACAGTACAGCTCAATACATACAATTGTTAAGGGGATGCAGACCTGAGAAAGACGTTTGTCTTGTTTCCATCAGGGTCCCCCATTTTCAATTCATATAGACATTTATGACATTACACAACATACATGACATTTATGGCATAGGGACATATATGTATTTAGTACTGATACATTTGTGACATAAACGGTATTCCAATATACAGTACTGTTACCCCTAGATCCTGACAGAGTATATACATATGATGGGGAGGGGACTGTACATTAGGAGGGGGTGGGTGGGTGGGAGAGAAATATACATACGGCGGGGAGGGAATATATACATGCGGTGGGGAGGAGACTGTTTATTAGGAGGTGGTGGGGGTTTTGGCTTGGGCATTTACGGTGGCCAGTTTCGAATTGCAGCCTCCCGTAGGTGCTCTTTAAGAGCGGTTTTGAATGTGGGCAGGGATTCACATTCATATGATATGACACACACGACATACACATACAGATAGACAGTAGGCTACTGCTACATCTATAAATTTATGACATACCAGATTTGCAAATACAGTACTGTTTGTGATACTAAAAAAATCCAAAAAAAGAGTGTATATACATTTGACATAGAAACTGTGCATTGGAGGAGGTTGGGTAGGTGGGGTGGGGCTGTACATTGGAGGTGGGGGGGGGGGGGGGGGGGGGGGTTGGGTAGGGGGGGACACACACTGTACATTGGAATACTGACATACATTTGACATAGAAACTGTACATTGGAGGAGGTTGGGTAGGTGGGGCGGGGTTGGGTGGGGCTGTACATTGGAGGTGGGGGGGGGGGGGGGGGTAGGGGGGGGGGGGCACTGTACATTGGAATACTGACAAAGCCATGCTTGGTCTTTATTGTACAACTGGGTTAGGACATTTGTAGGTGCCAGTTTCAAATTGCAGTCTCCCGTAGGTGTTCTTTGAGAGTGTTTTTGAAGGTGGGTAGTGATTCACATTCCTTTACAGCTTTGGGTAGGGCGTTCCACATTGATGTGGCATAATTGCGAAACATGTTTAGTCCCTTGTTTGAGCCGAATCTGGGTTTAACATGATTTGTGGAGCTCCCTCTGGTGTTGTGATCGTGGTATTCACTGACCTTTGGGAAGTATTTTGACATGTACATGGGTACCTTGGTCGTGTAGTGTATCTTGTAGACCAGGCCCATTGCAAGTTGCTGTACTCTGTCGTCTACTCTAAGCCATCCTAGGTTGTCAAAGTGTGCAGGGGTGAGGTGGGTTCTAGGAGTCAGGTCAAGCAGTAGTCTGACTAGTTTGTTTTGAGATGTTTGTAATTTGGTTTTTAGTGCCTTTGAGGTGCTTTGGTACCATGAGGTGCAAGCATAGTCGTAGTACCCTTGAATGAGTGCTCCTGCCAGAGTCTTCAGGGTATTCTTGTTTACCAGAGAGGAGATCCGGTACAAGAATCGAGTTCGTTGGTTGACTTTTTTTTATTACATTGGATGCCATTTTGTCACAGGAAAGATTAGCCTCTAGGATGGAACCCAGGTAGGTAATTTCATCTTTCCTTGTGACAATATTGTCACCCACTGTAACTGGGTGGAACTGGTAGAATTGTATTTCTTTTTTTACTAGAAATTATGTATGGGGAAATAATCAGATCTGTCATGACATTGACGGTATTGGTAATTTACTGTTGTATGGAGCTGTTGTGATGTAAGGTAATGATGACATGAACTGAAATAGAATGAGAAAAGGTTAGTAGTCAAATACGCACACAGGTCAGGTGGGCATTAACCTCGTTCCCAGTTTTATCTCCGTGAGATAAATGTGAATCACTACCCACTTTCAAAAACACTCTCAAAAAACACCTACGTGAGACTGCAATTCGAAACTGGCCCCTACAAATGTCCTAACCTAGTTGTACAGTAAATGACCAAGTAAGGCTTTGTCAATATTCCAATGTACAGTGTAAAATGTGTGTGTGTCCCCTACCCAACCCCCCCCCCCCCACCTCCAATGTACAGCCCTCACCCAACCCACCCAACCAACCTCCTCCAATGTACAGTTTCTACGCCAAATGTATATACACTCCTTTTCTGGACACTTTTGTATCACAAACAGTACTGTATTTGCAAATCTGATATGTCATAAATGTATAGATGTAGCAGTACTGTCTATCTGTATGTCATGTATGTCATATATGTTATGATGAATTGAAAATGGGGGACCCTGATGTAAACAAGACGAAAGTCTTTCTCTGGTCTGCATCCCCTTAACAATTGTATGTATTGAGCTGTACTGTACTGTACCCATTCTGCAATCTGTTAATAAACTTTTCAATCAATCAATCAATCAGATAGGTGGGCATGTACAGTACAAGGACATGGCAATGTGCATTTACTCATTCGTTCTCTTATCCGGCAGTAGGGGGCATCATCTCACTACAATTCAGCTCATCGAAGTGACTTGAGTAGTGGAGGCATAGATATATATAGAACACTAGATAGCTTAAGGCGGAGTCACCAGCGTCGCTGAACCGCCGCCATCTTGCTCCAGTCAGCCTTGAGTGAGGGTGAGTGAGCTGCACAGACAAAAATACTCATAACTCGCTGAAATATTGACGGATTTACAAACGGTTTGGTTTATTACAAGCATTATTAAAGTGGCTATGATTAAAAAAAAAAAAAAAAAAAAAAAAACGGCCTTTAAGTAAAAAAGTATACATTAATGTTATCAGTAGCTGAGCTGCCTGGAGCAAGATGGCCGCCCTACGACGACGTCGCTCTCCATTGGCCGGCAGTCGGCAGCGCGGGTAAGCTATCTAGTGTTCTATATATATCTATGAGTGGAGGGCTGCTGCACATAGATATATATACAGTGGTGCAGTGCTGGGCAACCGTGGTCAAACGGTGTTTGGGCTTCGAAGTGCGCGCATCCTATTATTATGCAAAGTCTAGGTGATAAGTGCATAGACTTTGCATAATAATAGGATACCGTTTGGCCTCCGCCCATATTACGACTGCACCCCTGTATATATAGAACACTAGATAGCTTACCCGCGCTGCCAATGGAGAGCGACGTCGTCGTAGGGCGGCCATCTTGCCCCAGGCAGCTCAGATACTGATAACATTAATGTCTATGGTGCATGTACTATTTAAATAACCATAGATTGCTCAATTCTTTACCGATTTTCAAACGGGTTGGTTTGCTATAAACATCAAAGATGTAGTTATGATACTGCATACTTATAAAAAA
>NC_140166.1:198083359-198115859 GCF_963971535.1 Notolepis coatsorum
GTGCAAAAGCCTAAAACTCCTCCTCCTTGGATGTCAAATGCCTGTGTGGGGAACTGTCAACTTCACCAACACTAAACCCATGTCTCTTGACATGGAGATGGGTTAATCAAATGAGTAACATTGTCATCACCTCCCCAGGCTGCTACGGGATCACCACCATCTTCAGTCATGCCCAGTCAGTGATAGTGTGTGGGGCTGCAGCTTCATCTTCAGTCAGTGATAGTGTGTGGGGGCTGCAGCTTCATCTTCAGTCAGTGATAGTGTGTGGGGGCTGCAGCTTCATCTTCAGTCAGTGATAGTGTGTGGGGCTGCAGCTTCATCTTCAGTCAGTGATAGTGTGAGTGGGCTGCAGCTTCATCTTCAGTCAGTGATAGTGTGTGGGGGCTGCAGCTTCATCTTCAGTCAGTGATAGTGTGTGGGGGCTGCAGCTTCATCTTCAGTCAGTGATAGTGTGTGGGGGCTGCAGCTTCATCTTCAGTCAGTGATAGTGTGTGGGGGCTGCAGCTTCATCTTCAGTCAGTGATAGTGTGAGTGGGCTGCAGCTTCATCTTCAGTCAGTGATAGTGTGTGTGGGCTGCAGCTTCATCTCCAGTCAGCCTAAGAGGGAAGTGCTATCTGTCTCCATGTAAGCTGTTGACACAGTGCAGCCCAGACTAAAAGCTTTACTAAATCAAATCAAATAATCTTTATTTTGTAAAGCCCACAATCACAAGTTAATGTCCCCTTGGGCCGGACAAGTCCTCTTTAAACAAGTCAAGAAGAAACATCACAATAAATCAAGAACAAAAAAAAACACCATGAAATCCAAATTAAATGTAAAATAAACAAATGCAACACTCCCAGACATACAGATTCTTGTACCGGATCTCCTCTCTGGTAAACAAGAATATCCTGAAGACTCTGGCAGGAGCACTCATTCAAGGGTACTACGACTATGCTTGCACCTCATGGTACCAAAGCACCTCAAAGGCACTAAAAACAAAATTACAAACATCTCAAAACAAACTAGTCAGACTAGCTTGACCTGACTCCTAGAACCCACCTCACCCCTACCCACTTTGACAACCTAGGATGGCTTAGAGTAGACGACAGAGTACAGCAACTTGCAATGGGCCTGGTCTACAAGATACACTACACGACCAAGGTACCCATGTACATGTCAAAATACTTCCCAAAGGTCAGTGAATACCACGATCACAACACCAGAGGGAGCTCCACAAATCATGTTAAACCCAGATTCGGCTCAAACAAGGGACTAAACACGTTTCGCAATTATGCCACATCAATGTGGAACGCCCTACCCAAAGCTGTAAAGGAATGTGAATCACTACCCACTTTCAAAAACACTCTCAAAGAACACCTACGGGAGACTGCAATTTGAAACTGGCCCCTACAAATGGCCTAACCCAGTTGTACAGTAAATGACCAAGTATGGCTTTGTCAGTATTCCAATGTACAGTGTAGTGTACAGTGCCCCCCCCCCCCCCACCACCTACCCAACCCCCCCCCCCAGACCTCCAATGTACAGCCCCCCCCCCCCCCCACCTCCAATGTACAGTCCCCCCCCCCCCCCCCCCCCACCTAGCAATAGGAAAAAAGCACCACAGGCAATGTGGAGGAGAAAAACCTTAGAAGGGCCGTTTAAGGGGGATCCCCCTTCTTGGATGTCGGTGATAGTAGTGTTCCTATGGATGATCGATGGGTGGAGAATAAAAGAGGCGAAATAGGTGGTATGTATATACGTGTAATAAAACACAATTATGTACATACAATAGCAATTGGGGTACATAAGAATATTTTTGAAACATTTTAATAGAATATTCCGTTACTACTGCAGAAGTTCTAATTTTATATGGCAAATGGTGAGATTCTGATCTACACCCTATAACATCAGATCTGCTCACCACATCTCACTAGATGTTTCTTGTATTAACACTATATATATATACCTTTTGTATTATATATATAAAAAAAACTTTACCCTTTGAGAGGCCCTTTGTCCTCTTGTCAAGCCGTCATTGTAAATACGAATTTGTATTTGCCTGGTTAAAAAAAGGTTAAATAAAAAAAAGATTCAAATGATTGAAACCCGTTTTCTGGCAAACCATACTATTCTCATGTATGACTGGGTTAACTCTAGGCATGAAGGATAACAGTGATGAGACATTTCAATTGCAGACTATTGGAGATGTAACCTTTGTACAATGTCACTGACTGCGCATGTGGATGTGCATCCAGTCCTGACTGTGCATGTGGATATGTATCCAGTCCTGACTGCGCATGTGGATATGTATCCAGTCCTGACTGCGCATGTGGATATGTATCCAGTCCTGACTGCGCATGTGGATATGTATCCAGTCCTGACTGTGCATGTGGATATGTATCCAGTCCTGACTGTGCATGTGGATGTATCCAGTCCTGACTGTGCATGTGGATATGTATCCAGTCCTGACTGTGCATGTGGATGTATCCAGTCCTGACTGTGCATGTGGATGTGCATCCAGACCAGTCCTGACTGCGCATGTGGATGTGCATCCAGTCCTGACTGCGCATGTGGATGTGCATCCAGTCCTGACTGCGCATGTGGATGTGCATCCAGTCCTGACTGGCCTTGATCAGAATGCCTCCTTGTCCCACCTAGACCTATTTTCAGAGCATTCGGGTTCAGACATTTCTTTTACCCTGTGGGGTCCAGCTGCAATTCTTTTTAGAACGTCTCCATGGTGTCCCTGATATCTGCACACTTGTTTTTCTGTTAGCAACCTTTTGTAGCTTTCCAAAGATCCATAATTTTGTAGCTTTCCTAGTCCTTCCAGAATCTCTGTAATCCAACTTGAAAGAACAGTGTCTTTTTGGAGCCTTTATAAATAGTTTTTGATGTGTGTTGGATAAAATCGTATTCCTCCCCCCTGATTCTCAAGACCCGGGAGAACACATTTCTGAAGCCAAAGAGATTGTTGGTCTGTGTTTTTTTGTTAACAAAGTTCTGTGATATTCAATTTCTGTTATTTAATTTAATTTAACATATATAGTGATATAACTAATCACTATATGTTTGCAATACAGGATGGAGGTTATTATTGCATTGGGTTAAAATGTGAAGCACCTACTATGGCAATGGCAATGTCACTCACTCACTCACTCACTCACTCACTCACTCACTCACTCACTCACTCACTCACTCACTCACTCACTCACTCACTCACTCACGCATTCACTCACTCACTGTTAGTCGCTCTGCCCCTAGTGGTGGCTTACAGCCATTGCACTTAAATTTACATTTAGTCATTTAGCTGACGCTTTTATCCAAAGCGACTTACAAGTTCTGTACGACAAGTCAGCAGGAAGGGTACAACTCTTTCAGCTGAGTAACAATGTTCATCAAACAGTGTTGAAACTTGGGTGCTGCAGTGTTGAGTGCATAGTAGTAGAGAGAGACATATTGGTATAGTAGGTAGTAATATAGACAAGGAAGATTAATTAGTAGAAGAGTGCATGATAGTTTATTTTTTCATTGCAGATATTGAAGAAGTGTGTTTTTAGTCGACGGCGAAAGATTGGTCGTGTTTCGGTTGTCCTAACTGGTGGGAAGTTTGATTGATTGATTGAAAACTTTATTAACAGATTGCAGAATGGGTACAATATACGGCTCAATACAAACAACTGCTAAGAGGATGCAGACCAGAAAAATACTTTTGTCTTGTTTACATAAGGGTCCTCCATTTTCAATTCATCAAGACATTTATGACATACAAGACATACTAATATACAGTACTGTGTAAGAAAAAGAGATCATAAAAAATATATACATCCGAAGGGGAAGAAACTGTACATTGGAGGGTGGGGGGGGGGGGTTTGACATTTACCGGGGCCAGTTTGTAATTGCAGCCACCCGTAGGTGCTCTTTGAGAGCGGTTTTGAAGGAGGGTAGGGATTCACATTCCTTTACGGCTGTGGGTAGGGCGTTCCACATTATTGTGGCATAATTGCGAAACATGTTTAGTCCCTTGTTTGAGCCGAATCTGGGTTGCACATGATTTGTGGAACTCCCTCTAGTGTTGGTCGTGGAATTCACTGACCTTTGGGAAGTATTTTGACATGTGCATGGGTAACTTAGTGGTGTAGTGTATCTTGTAGACCAGGCCCATTGCAAGTTGTTGTACTCTGTTGTCTACTCTAAGCCATCCTAGGTTGTCAAAATGGGCAGGGGTAAGGTGGGTTTTAGGAGTAAGGCCAAGCAGTAGTCTCACCAGTTTGTTTTGTGATGTTTATAGCCTTGTTTGTAGGGCCTTTGAGGTGCTTTGGTACCATGAGGTGCAAGCATAGTCGTAGAACCCTTGAATGAGTGCTCCTGTTAGAGTCTTCAGGGTATTCTTGTTTACCAGAGAGGAGATCCTGTACAAGAATCTTGTTCGTTGGTTGACTTTTTTGATTACATTGGTTGCCATTTTGTCACAGGAAAGATTTGCCTCTAGGATGGAACCCAGGTAGGTAATTTCATCTTTCCTTGTGACAATATTGTCACCCACTGTAACAGAGAAGCTGTTGGCCTTGTTGAGTTTGCTATTTGATCCAAAGAGAATGGATTCCGTTTTTACCCAGGTGTAATGATAGTTTGTTATCAGCGAGCCAGGTGCAGATTCAGCCGAGTTCAGAGCTGAGGGCTTTTTCAACCTGCAACTTGTCCCTGTCAGAGACCAGCAGGGCTGAGTCATCCGCAAACAGGAACAAGTTGCAGTCACAAGCTGATGACATGTCATTTGCATAAATTAGAAACAGTAAAGGCCCTAGTATGCTTCCTTGTGGAACACCACAGCTCACTGGGAGGGGGGGGATAGAGTACCGTTCACCTCCACCATCTGTTCTCTCCCCTCCAGGTAGGATTGCATCCAGCTCACTGATGAACTATCAAAACCAATTGCTTTTAGCTTATCAATCAGAATGGAGTGTTGACATTGTCGAAAGCCTTTTGGAGTATTTGCCCGCATCCACCTCGTGTTTGATGTGGTCGTTTAAATAGAGAAGGCATGTGTCAGTGGAATGGGATGGGATGTGAAGCCAGATTGGAATTCGTAGATTCACTTTTTTTCCGCAAGGTACTTTTCGACCTGTTCGTAGACTATTTTTTCCATAACTTTCGAGATGGAGGTAAGAATAGAAACAGGGCGATAGTTGCCTGGGTCTAATTTTCTGCCTTTTTTGTGCAGAGGAGTCACTCTCGCAATTTTGAAATCTTTGGGGACGTGTCCCTGTTTTATGGAGAGGTTTATTATGTGGGTGATGACTGAAGTTCATTCCACCATTGTGGAGCAAGGACTGAGAATAGGCGGCTTCTCTTTGATGACCCTCCTGGAGCTCGGATAGGTTCTGAGGCGGCCAGAAGAATATGCATAACGTAGAGGTCTTGAGGGTGTGTAGTTAGACCATTGACCGGAGGTAGGTGGGAGCTGTTCCCTTTGCTGCGTGATATGCCAGGTCGAGGACCTTGAAGCGGATTCGTGCGGCGATGGGGAGCCAGTGCAGGTCCCTAAGAAGTGGGGTAACAGGGGCTGACTTTGGTAGGTTGGAGATCAGACGGGCCGCTGCGTTCTGAATTAGTGGAAGTGGCTTGGTGGCGATGGTCGGTAGACCAGCAAGCAGTGCATTGCAGTAGTCGAGGCGAGAGATAACTGTTGATTGTACGAGGAGTTGAGTGGATTCTTTTCTCATTTCATCTATGACTATAGTTTGCTTCACATCTTAGGACCCTGTGTGCCTTGTTAATTGCAATCCAACTGTATGCCATACATTGCTTGTTCTGCTCATCTACTACAGTTGGAAATATATTGGTGTGTCTTGCTTACCTGAAACAGTATTAGAAAAGGATTTGGTGGAAAAAGACAGGAGTGGCTGAACATTGGTCCAGCGCAGCGCCTGTACAAGTTCTGTACATTCTGTGTGTTTTGCCTGCAGTGAGATTCTGAAATGTCTCTTCTCACTTTGTCCTTCTAGGCTGTTCCTTCAAGAAGAAACCATCCTGAGCAGGCCCGGCCAACACGGAGCCTTTGATTGGCATCAACATGGACCATAATGGAAGTGTGGGTGTGTTTGATTTAGGTACTAGGGCAGGCAAAATCTTACTTGGGCATACCCAAGGAAAATGCAACATTGCTAGGGAAAATGTAGTTTGTAATTAACTACCTAAACAAAATTACCCTAAGTAGTTAACTACTGAAAAAGCTACTGAGATTTGAATGTAGTTCAACTATCACCCAACTACTGCAAAATGAAGTAATTGTATTTGTGTGTGTGTGAAGTAAATGTATTTGCAGCTGATAGATGCTGTGTGCTCTACTAGTCAACATCACCTGCTGATGGATAGATGCTGTCTGCTCTACTAGTCAACTTCACCAGCTGATAGATAGATGCTGTCTGCTCCTACTAGTCAACTTCACCAGCTGATAGATGCTGTCTGCTCTACTAGTCAACTTCAACAGCTGATGGATAGATGTTGTCTGCTCTACTAGTCAACTTCACCAGCTGATGGATAGATGCTGTCTGCTCTACTAGTCAACTTCACCAGCTGATAGATGCTGTCTGCGCTACTAGTCAACTTCACCAGCTGATAGATAGATGTTGTCTGCTCTACTAGTCAACTTTACCAGCTGATGAATAGATGCTCTCTGCTCTACTAGGCAACATCACCTGCTGATGGATTGATAGATGCTGCCTGCTCTACAAGTCAACTTCACCAGCTGATAGATAGATGCTGTCTGTTCTACTAGTCAACTTCACCAGCTGATATACTGTATGCTGTCTGCTCCTACTAGTAAACTTCACCAGATGCTGTCTGCTCTACTAGTCAACTTCACCAGCTGATATAGATGCTGTCTGCTCTACTAGTCAACTTCAACAGCTGATGGATAGATGCTGTCTGCTCTACTAGTCAACTTTACCAGCTGATAGATAGATGCTGTCTGCTCTACTAGTCAACTTCACCAGCTGATATAGATGCTGTCTGCTCTACTAGTCAACTTTACCAGCTGATAGATAGATGCTGTCTGCTCTACTAGTCAACTTCACCAGCTGATATGCTGTCTGCTCTACTAGTCAACTTCACCAGCTGATGTATAGATGCTGTCTGCTCTACTAATCAACTTCACCAGCTGATAGATAGAGGATGTCTGCTCTACTAGTCAACTTCACCAGCTGATGGATAGATGTCTGCTCTACTAGTCAACTTCACCAGCTGATGGATAGATGTCTGCTCTACTAGTCAACTTCACCAGCTGATATAGATTATGTCTGCTCTACTAGTCAACTTCACCAGCTGATATAGATTATGTCTGCTCTACTAGTCAACTTCACCTACTGATGGATAGATGCTGTCTGCTCTACTAGTCAACTTCACCTGCTGATGGATAGATTCTATTCTGAAACCACCACAAATTCATACCTTTCCAACTGTGGTGTTTATGCAAACATAATTCATTGAGAATTTTCCACAGCCTTGTAAGCTCGTAATTGCTAACTATACTATTAGATCTAGTAAAATTATATAAATTTGTAACGTTCTGGGTTTCTGTCCTCTTCTAGGACGGGAAACCCTACCGCCTTTCTGGAGTACTTCACCCTGTTCTATGTTTGCACTGATTGACTGTCACCTCTGGTTCGCTGTCACTTATGCTGTCACTAATTGATGCGTGTGGTATGTCAGGAATGTGGCTATATAGTAATCTCCTGTTCTCTGTCTCTTTGTCGGAGCTCCAAACAGACCTGCGTGCAGTCGGCTACAGGACAAGTGCTGGACCCTCTTGTTGCTGTTATTATGATTTAGTATTCTTCCTTAAGTATATTCTCAGTTGACGCTTAGCGTCTTTCTTGTTATCGTTACTTTATCCTTGCTCTGGTGATTCTTACAATAAAAAGAACACACTATTCGAGAAGAGCAACCACACCTGAGTCTCCCTTCTACAATTGGTACTCAATTCCTACCTTGCATCGTAACATAAATTAATTATATATTACAATATAGTGAATTGTAAAATTATTTTCTTTTTGAGTTGTGGTATTTAATGTAGAGATCATGCTGAATGTAAAAATTATTGTTGGATTAATTGCTTCTCTTGTATGTGTGCAAAACATTTATTTTTGTAATCAAAACACTGTACACAAACTGAAATCAGTTACATTTTCTGTAAAAAAAAGAAAGGTTTATTGAAAGAGGGGGGCAAAGAGAATGAAATATTTTAACAGACTCAGTCAAATGTGAGGCTTTTTCATGGTCCAAGGTGGATAAAAACCACCATGAACTTCACAAACAATAAACATTTTAAGGGGTTTACCATCTCTGGTATGTGTGCTCTTTCTCGAGTTTCCCTGCCCCAAAAAAAAACAATTGGAATGATACAACTTCTCATTACCCATAGCTACCATTATTCTACTATATACAATAAGTATTCATGGTTTACAAAAACTTTGACTGAGGCTCCAGTGGTTTCAGGTTCACTCGCATAACACCACATGCACTGCAAGGCCAGCCGGGACAGATGACTTTACACATTATCACCAGCCGCAGGGAAACACGCATGATCAGGTGAACCTCGTGAACAGGTGCTACATGGATGTCAGTGCATCGTCACACGAGCAGACAATCCCCCATCAGTCCAAAACACTCGGGTTCTGCACACAATTCCATGTGCCGTGTGGAGAAATGTCTGACCTATGGAATTTGTGATTGTGTGCAACTCAAATCAAGTAGACTGTAGGATCATTTAGGACTGGGAAGTTATTGCTCTCATTTCTAGTGTATGAAATGTGGACCGTGTGAAGTATGAAAAAGTCTCATTGTGACAGAGCAGCGGGCTTCTGGGTACATAGCCTTATTTCACACCGAGCAGCAAGAATGAACACATAATTTCCACGAGGTGTTGCCTATCTGTAAAACCTATAGAAACAAATGTTTGATGGATAGTTGAGGGGGGCACAGAAGAGCCATTATTCAGTACATCACAGAGCATAAAAAAGCCTAGATTACCCGGCTAACACAAAGAGCCATGAACATCATAGGAGTAAGGCAGCATCCCACACCCCAGGCTGTGTTTGATGATAACAATCATCAGACAGGCCCAGGAGATTATTTCAGACTCCACCCATGTCCTCCACCCTGAGTACCAGCTTGTCCCCCAGTGCAGCTCAACCACATGTCCTCCTGTCCATAAAAGCCCTAAATGACAAGCTAGCCAGAGCCCAACCCCTGTAACACTGCTTTTTACCTTGACTGTACATATGTACATTTGATAATGATTCTATGCTGATGAGGCTGCTTTACTCTTACTGCACATATTGTGTATGTACACTATTATGATGACCACAGGTGTGTTGTATTACGGACTGTGTGCAATTTGTTGGTTGGTTGGTATGTGCACGTGAAATACTGTGTGTGTGTGTGTGCATGTGGACTGCTGACTGGTTTGTGTATGTATGCACTTTGCTATTTTGTAGCAGATACTGTATGTGTCCAAGACAAATTTCCTTTGGGACAATAAAGTCTATCTTATCGTAAGTTATAATATCACCTCTAGATGGCACTTGTGAGCCACACACACACACACACACACACAACTACTGACTACATTCACAAACCCCCCCCAATGCCATTTACATGCATTCAAATTCGATGGCTGATTGATAACCTTAAGTTTAAATTATTTGAGCGACCAGATCAGGGCATCCCGTACAGTAGGTGTTTTGTAAATATGGCCATTGTCCATTCTTTAATATAAAAGTGGTCAAAAAGTTTCCTGAAAGACAAAGTCTGATACAAAAGGAGGTGATGGATTTGGAATGACCATCTCATCTTAAAACAGAGACATGTCAGAAAGAAAGTTGTGCATTAGAGAAAAACAAAAGAAGAAAAAAAGATACAAGTATTAAGTTAATCCCCTTTCCCCTGGGGAATCAGACATTACAGCTCAGAGTGTGGAATGTTGCATGACTATCTCGTCCTCCATCATATCTGTTGAGTTTATAAGCTGTTCAGCTCCTGCAGCGTCTGGTCCAGGACTTGATGCATGCCAAGATTCTCTTCCTTGGCACTTGCTAATTTCTCTGTAGAGAGAGAGAGAGAAAGAAGAAAACACTATAAACACTTTAAATCAAAGGCAGCCAAGGAAACGGCTCAGACATCAACAGCAATTTACCATAAAACTACCCCGTTTTCAGAATTCATATATGTTATTCCTATCGTCCCAAGAGAGTACACAAATATTAGTGAACATGAACAACTCTCCCACAACACTGGAATGCATCAAGTATAAAGTCTGGAGCTGCTCCATAGACAATGAATTGGCTAAGATGGTAAAGGATACACTGAGAACACCCAAGAGAATGTTTTGAGTATACATGTGCATTTTCTGTTTTAGAACCGAGAACACTACTATAGAATTAAAACTAATTTGGGTATAAAAAATAAAACAAACTTTCTGTGGGTCCACAAAATCAGTCTCCCATTCATTGCATGTTTGAGTATCGATTCTCTGGTTTCTGGCTTTAGGAGAGAGTAGCTCATGTTCACAAATACTGACTGAATCTTCTTTTCCTAGGCCATGGAAATAACATATTGGAAATCTTCATTCGAGTCGTGTTATTTATTTTTATTTTTGGGCAAACGGTATTACTCACACAATTGCATGATGAACCTTTTTTTAATACCATGCAACAGATGTTTTGCATAAGTACTCTGGTTGTGTAAAGTCCATGTGCAAAAAACCCAACCACACAATACTACCCTAAAAGTGAAGTTAGATTTGCATGCATAAAACTGCTAACTTTGTCGACCAGCGTGTGAATGCGGTCCTCTGATTCACTCAAACTTCTGTGCGTTACAACAAAGACATTGTTAGGCCTGTACTATCAGTTAGGGTTTAACAATATTGTTAGCAGTGCATATATATAGAGACACATGTGAACACACAAGAGCCCACCAGAACCAGCTACAATATGTTACATTCAAAACCACAAAAGGAGATTGTGTTACTTTCAGGTAATCACTGAAGGGGGCACGCCACATTAATTCATGCTAACACTCGGGGAAAATCTCACCTTGTCAAGTAGCTACAACTTGTTGATAATAGAGACCATATCAAGGAATAGTGTGGATCTGAATGAGAATTGTATTCTCTTGCCCTGGGAGCCAAGCTCATAAAAACACATTACTTCTTGTTCTTGCATCATAACCCACCATAATTAGGCTTGGGACACATTCTGGGGTCCCAACCCACGATTTAAGAAATGCTGATATACAGCAATGAGCAGTTGCAAAGAGCAAATCAACTGTTTGTTACTTATTTGCATAAATCTGGGTCAGCCCTATGTTCCCACAGCCCAATGGTCACACCGCCATATGTTCCCACAGCCCAATGGTCCCACAGCCCTATGTTCCCGGACGAACCCTCTACTGAGGACAATTGGATAATAGGTTGGGTGTAATTGGTTACCAAATTAAGAGAAAGGGGGATAAAATCAGATAAAAATCTATGAAAAAAGGAAATGTGGGAACATAGGGCTGTGGGAACATAGGGCCTAATTTTTAGTGGAAAAAAAATCTTAGGGAACATAGGGCTGTGGGAACATTGGGCTGTGGGAACATATGGCCTAATTTTGAGAAAGATCTTAGAAATGTGGGAACATAGGCATGATCCCCATAAATCCTGGAATGGAAAAACAGAAAATGTCTGAAAATAAAATAAAGTCTATACTGTATATCTTAAAAAGTGGGAACATTATGGGAAATGCTCTCACTGTCTTCTCCAGAGTCAACAAGAAATAGATACCAATTTTGCAAATAAATAACAAACAGTTGATATGGACCAGCTAACCTAGCTGCTGACCAAAACCACCTCTCCGGGAGCTTTAAGCTAGGCTAGCTGATCCGTATCCACTTCCATTCAGTTGCTGCTAAGCTAGGCTAGCTTGCAGCTTGATAGTGTTCTCCTGAACGCACAGAGGAAATTGGTATATATCTTCTTGTCTGACTCTGGAGAAGACGGTAATTATAATACCCATAATTTCCCATAATGTTGGCGTTTTCCTTTAAACAACAAGCTAAAAAAGAATTAGAAAAGAAAGTGGCAAGCTAGGAAAGGACACGTTTTTAATGTTCTTTTTTGCACAGTGAGAAGGGCAAAAGGCACGCAGGACTGAGAGAGAAGGCAGAGTCAGAAGAGTCAGAAAGATACAAAAGGGAAGAGAGAGGGGGAAAGACAAAGAAATCAGGGTGGAGAATAGAGGGATTTGGGGAGGGGTCATCTCTACAGAGAGGTCATGTCATTGAGAGCATGGTCCAACTCCTCGCTGATGGCCTTGTACTTCAGTTTCTGAGCATACAGTTCATCTGGAGGTCAAAGGTCGACAGGGAGCACAAGCAGATGTCAAGGATAGCGGCGGCGGCAGGACCAAAAGGCAAGAGGCAGGAAGAGAATGACAGAGGCAAAGAGCAAAGGGAGGAGAGATTGGACAAAGAAATGACAGGTCAGAATGTTATACTGCACGTGTGTATATATGCTTAGGAGATCTGCAGATCAGCACGCTGAAGTGAAAACATGTTCCAGATCCTTCTGCTCGGCGAGAGCTTTGAGCTTTAAAGCCTCTGCCAAATATCTCATAAAAGGGCTCCCATATCTCATAAACACGGATGCCTGTGTTTCAACAACGCAATAACGCTGACCTAAGAATCGTTGAGCACACACTGTCCTCTTTTCAGCACAGTAGACATAGAGTGGTTGTTCCTCAGAACAGTTCTTTAGGAATAGATGTCAAGGGGCTTTAGTGCCTGCTGCATAGCTCTTTACACTGGAGACGCAGAGATATTTTATCAGCTTGTCTTGGTAAGGAGTTTCCATACGTTTGGCGGGGGAACCTTTTTCTTTTTCCACAGAAAATATCTCCAGCGTGGCTGTAACTGGATACCCTAGCCGTGACCTATGTTGAAATGAATTGCTTAAAAACGGGGCGTGCGCTTATTAAGATGCTGTTTGATTGGCCAGACAGATGAATGGGCAACCCTGCTGACCTATAGGAAACTACATCCACTTGGGGTTCCTAAACAAGCTTGACATGTCTACTAATTCATTGACATGGAATTCAGCATTGGATCCTGACTCATGGTTTTCATTACAGAGCTAGTCAGGCTAATGGACCTAACAGAACTGAACAAATGAAGATTTGTCCCCGTCCCCTTGGCATTTTACATTTAACATCTTTTGCTTAAAAAAAAAGGAAATAAAAATACTGTGATACAATGTGAAGACTGTATCAAGTGTAACAGTGCCCTCATACCTTCCAGGTCATCAATGGATTTTTCCAGTTTGGCTACTGTCCTCTCTGCAAACTCTGCACGTGTCTCAGCCTGGAAGAGAGAGATATACCTGTAGTATCTAACTCTGACAGGAACAAACATAGTAACTAACTCTGACAGGAACAAACATAGTAACTAACTCTGACAGGAACAGACATAGTAACTAACTCTGACAGGAACAGACATAGTAACTAACTCTGACAGGAACAGACATAGTAACTAACTCTGACAGGAACAGATAGAGTATCTAACTCTGACAGGAACAGACATAGTAACTAACTCTGACAGGAACAGACATAGTAACTAACTCTGGCATGGTAACACATGCCATCTAGAAAACTAGACAATGTTTCTTAAAACATTTGTAATAGAAGTAGTTGTTGTTTATCTCCACCTCTCTCAACTTGGATGTTTTGCCAGCCATTCTTGACACATTCGTAAGATGCAATTACATTTACATTTACAATTATTGAGTGAAGTGAACATTCGGGAGGTGAACAGAAACAACCAGCTGATTCTAAGGCTTGGAAACCCTTTCCATGTGTGTCAGTGGTCAGAAGAAGCAGCAGAATCATCTCACCTCCTTCAGCTTGTCACTGAGAACCTTGATCTCTTCCTCATACTTGTCCTCTTTTTCTGAGTACTGTTGGAACACACAGTCACAGATGCTGTTACAGAGAAACACGCAAGGAAGCAGGAAGCACACATTTGTACAATACACACACACACATACATACACACACATGCCCATATACCAGTCCCTCTGCAGGGAAGGTGTTGCCATGGTCACTGGGAACACACTGTACTGTTATACCAACCATGGCAAGCCTGACTCTGTGATACCAACCATGGCAAGCCTGACACTGTTATACCAACCATGGCAAGCCTGACTCTGTGATATCAACCATGGCAAGCCTGACTCTGTGATACCAACCATGGCAAGCCTGACTCTGTGATACCAACCATGGCAAGCCTGACACTGTGATACCAACCATGGCAAGCCTGACACTGTGATACCAACCATGGCAAGCCTGACACTGTGATACCAACCATGGCAAGCCTGACTCTGTGATACCAACCATGGCAAGCCTGACACTGTGATACCAACCATGGCAAGCCTGACTCTGTGATACCAACCATGGCAAGCCTGACACTGTGATACCAACCATGGCAAGCCTGACACTGTGATACTAACCATGGCAAGCCTGACTCTGTGATACCAACCATGGCAAGCCTGACTCTGTGATACCAACCATGGCAAGCCTGACTCTGTGATACCAACCATGGCAAGCCTGACTCTGTGATACCAACCATGGCAAGCCTGACTCTGTGATACCAACCATGGCAAGCCTGACTCTGTGATACCAACCATGGCAAGCCTGACACTGTGATACCAACCATGGCAAGCCTGACTCTGTGATACCAACCATGGCAAGCCTGACATTGTTATACCAACCATGGCAAGCCTGACACTGTTATACCAACCATGGCAAGCCTGACTCTGTGATACCAACCATGGCAAGCCTGACACTGTTATACCAACCATGGCAAGCCTGACACTGTTATACCAACCATGGCAAGCCTGACTCTGTGATACCAACCATGGCAAGCCTGACTCTGTGATACCAACCATGGCAAGCCTGACACTGTGATACCAACCATGGCAAGTCTGACACTGTGATACCAACCATGGCAAGCCTGACTCTGTGATACCAACCATGGCAAGCCTGACTCTGTGATACCAACCATGGCAAGCCTGACACTGTGATACCAACCATGGCAAGCCTGACACTGTGATACCAACCATGGCAAGCCTGACTCTGTGATACCAACCATGGCAAGCCTGACACTGTGATACCAACCATGGCAAGCCTGACTCTGTGATACCAACCATGGCAAGCCTGACTCTGTGATACCAACCATGGCAAGCCTGACACTGTGATACCAAGTCAAAAAAGGCCAGATACACGTGGTGCTGAAAAGGAGCATGTGTTGCAGCTGGCCTGCCTCTGCCTGGGGAGGAATGTGGAGCTCAAGACGTGTCTCTACTGGTTGCTGCTTCACATCAATTAGTACAGTTCATGTGGCCATCAACCCCTCTGACTGACTCAGATACATCTGTAAGAGATCAATTTGTCAGGTGATAGAGAAGGTATTTTACGTGTGTTTAAAGATCGCAGTAAGTGGCTGGCAACCGTGATTATGTAGAATAGATGAGTAAGAGGTTGCATGTTCAGACTTTCATCTGCAAAGTTTCCGTGGATAGTAAATGGTTGTTTGCAAGTACTCAGCTGTGAAGACTTGTTGAGGAGGCGGCTTGACAGGACTCTCTAGTGATGAGTGATGACGACGGAAGCTTTCCTAAGAACTACGTCCAAAATGTTGCCCTTAGGGTCACAAAGATCTTTTCCTGGTCAAGCCATAGGATACAGGCCAGGGGACCAGTAGTTGAACCCAGCCATGCATTCCATTCACATGTAACAGCTCACACTCACCTTCTCAGACGAGGCTTCTAGGGACTTGAGGTTGTTAGTCACATTTTTCAGCTCCTCCTCCATCTCACTGCATTTACTACAGACAGAAACATGGACAAATACTTAGCTTTCACTTGGGAATGAAGAGATGCGAGTGTGTGCTCATGCATGCGCGTGCGTGTGTGAGAGAGAGAGAGAGAGAGAGAGAGAGAGAGAGAGAGAGAGAGAGAGAGAGAGAGAGAGAGAGAGAGAGAGAGGGAGAGGGAGAGTGTGTGTCTAAGAGAGTGTGTGTCTGTGTGTGAGAGAGAGAGTTGTACTAACAGTTCTGAGACCTCGGCCCTCTCCTCAGCTCTCTCGAGCTCTCCTTCAAGAATCACCAGTTTACGGGCCACCTGGGACAGAGGGAGATCGTTTTATTGTATATATTCATACACGTTAATTACACTGAAGCGTATATCCAACTCTGTCTAAAGAGAGGTCCGTTCATTCTGTCACCATATTGGCAACACCTGCCGAGATGAACACTAATAGCAACCATTGAGGCGATACATCTTTTTTAATCTCGAGTCATCTGTATCTAACAATCTGTTATAAATATATTATACCTTTCATATTTCAAAGTCACTGGTGAATTATGTACAACATGGTTAATTTGGTTACAAAGAACAAATTACATTAAGTACAGCTTATACACATGCACCAGTCTCTGATTACCATGTCTCAGATTACTACTGTGCGATTCCCAGCCTCTTTGGCAGAGATCGCTATTATTTTTTAAACATCTTAAAAGCAGTACATTACGTGACATATAATTATTTTCTCCAAATATGTTTATCTTGTTTGGTTCGTGTAGTCATATATTATATAGTCATATATCAGACTGTCTCTGCCTGTATCACCTCAGGCTGGGCCATGCCTCTCTAACTATTCATTAGATTAGCATCTACATTTACATTTACATTTAGTCATTTAGCTGACGCTTTTATCCAAAGCGACTTACAAGTTCTGCATGACAAGTCATCAGGAAGGATACAACTCTATCAGCTGAGTAACAATGTTCATCAAAGTGTTGAGTGCTACAGTGTAGGTTAGTTTATTAGGACAAGTGCATGACAGTACGGTTAGTTAGGGTTCGTTTTTTTTTCTTTTTAATTCAGATAATGGTTGAAGAAGTGCGTCTTTAGTCGACAGGCAAATTCTAATTAACATTAATTTATTAAAAATAAATTGGACTTCATGGTGTTTTTGTTTTCTTCTTGATTCATTGTGATGTTTCTTCTTGACTTGTTTAAAGAAGACGTGTCCGGCCCATGGGGACATTAACATGTGTTGTCGGGCCTTATAAATAAATTTGATTTGATTTGATTAACTAGCGACCGCTGTGATAGTCTCACCTCCTCATATTTGCGGTCGGCCTCCTCTGCGATGTGTTTGGCCTCCTTCAGCTGCATCTCCTGGATCTCCATCTTCTCCTCATCCTTACACGCCCGGTTCTCAATCACCTTCATGCCTCTGTACACACAGAAGACACGGAAACATTGGGAGATGTTAGACTACATAGGCGAAGCACATGCTCATGCACGCATGCACACACACGCACACACACACACACACACATCATTCCACCATTCCATTACGCAGCCAAACCCACATAGACAACAGATATGCTTTTGAACATTCCAGAACAGAAATATTCTCATGATGTCCCCCCCGATGTCCCCCGTATTGTTTGGGATTCATCTTAAAGAGGCAGACTGACCTCTCACTCTCATCTGCCGCCTTCTCCGCCTCCTCTAGTTTCTGCAGCGCGGTGGCCAGCCTCTCCTGGGCCCGGTCCAACTCCTCTTCTACCAGCTGGATCCTACGGTTCAGAGCTGCTACATCACCTTCTGCCTGGGGGGGGGGGGGGGGGAGAGAGATTCATCAAAACTTTATTCACCAGTACGTATCGAGAAATGAGCGCCTCGTGTCACCGGTTCCAACGCGGCCGATGCTAACCCAGACCGGATCAGGTGTGCCACCGACATGAGCACCGAGATCTAGGGCCGGGACAGCCGGTGTAAAAGACTGAATACATCCTGCGAATCGAATGGCAAGCAGAGCTCTTTTTTTGCTGTCAGTTTCCATGATGCCTACAATAATGAAAGGGTTAACATGCACTTATATTGTAAGCAGTATGGTGCAGCCTATGTGTTCCTGAGATGGTTCTTCAAGGGAATAGAGTGAGAGCTATAAATGTAACAACTCTGACAGTAGAGGAAATTACATTGCCAAGTTAAATTGGATTCAATGTTTGCATGATATAGAAAAACAGAAGAAGAATAGTCTTGGTTTTGGCACCCTTTAGGAATCGGCATTTTTTAATGATCAAATTTGGCACTGGAATCGAAATAATTCAAAACTACACCCGACGCTATACCCCCCCTGCAATGGGAAGACCGGGGGTGAGGATGGTGGGAGAGTAGGAGTAGGGGAAGGAGAAAGAGAAAAGGGAATGAGAGAGATGGCTTAGAGGTTAGTCAGTGGTCTCGCTGCTCTCTGATGTCACACTGGGGACTGTAGTGTTCCGTTCCAGTCCTCAATGACATGATATGGAGATTGATGTCATTAGCCCTTATTTTATCAAGTGCAGGAGAACTGGCAAAGGGTGATTGAGTAACCATGTCCGCTTCTTTTAAAACGCTCTGCATCTGCGCAGAACACCCTGTCTCATCGACGATCACTGATCACTCATCACGCTTGCTAAATGCCACTGTTTCATCGATTCATCATAACTAGAGTATTCCAAATTTAGTTTGCCTTCTTTCCTTAGTGCTGTATGATGCCCATAATACGATGCCCATAATATGATGCCATTGCCCATAATACGATGCCCAGTTATTCTGGAACTGTAATGGCGAATTCAATTGGAGTGGTTGGAGCAAAACAGAGCTGAAATGAAAAGTGAATCAATAGGGACACTATTTTCCACTTAAAGAAAAGACTGCAGCATGAGAAACTGATACACAGCAATCTGTTGTTGGGAGCTCTCTGGGGACGACTCATGTTTCATAAATCAATATCTGAGAGGGGTTGATGAATAGTAAGTGAATTGGAGACAGATGGAAACCCTTAGAAGAAGATCTTTTTTTTTGGCCTCAGGAAACACTGCTGAGTGTGGCTGGAAATGTAACCCATTTTAATATCAGTAGATATTAGAACTTTGGAGATTAATGGAAAGTTAACAGGAAAAAAAAGAAACTCTGGTAATTTCCGGTCACTGAATGTACGCTGTACTGGGACCAAGCGCGGGAAGAAAAATGGCCTTCATCTCTTATGCCCTCGGTAAACAATGGAGAGCAAAGGAAGAAAAAGAAAGCAAATGGAGGAGCAAACAGGCATTTCCTCTCTGTTGGCTGGGGAGGAGTGTACCTGACAACCACCTCCCAGGGAGTCAGCTTCAAACAGAGAGCTCAACCCTGACCTCTCTCTGACTCAACCCTTTGACTCAACCTGACGGACACAAGGCTCATGTCTAACATTAAGTGTCATAAGAAATAAAGAAGGGAGTAGCCTAGTTATTCCTTTATTCAACTCGTACGGCGTCGACTGCTACATTGATGCAATTTTGTGTGACATTAACATTTAAAATCCCTTGGCTTTAACCCAAGAGCAGAATTTCATTCCCCCGCCTGTAGTGAAATAGAACCTTGGGATTGCTTAGAAAAGCAGACATTACTCCTCTCATAATAACAGGTTGCAGTTTCATTATTTAAAGCAACTCCGGGCCGGCCTGGTAAGCCTTGTACGAGTCGGTGAGTCATTCTAGTCATTCGGTCTATAAATCAGCCAATGAGATCAGTCAATGTGTCAGTTTAGTCCGTTTACCAGCCGTGGGAGTCACCCGAGTCCACCGCTCGTTCAGACAGAGAGGAATGTCTCTGAGAACGAGATGAAGCAACGGGGGAAGGTGGGCGAAGGAGAAGGCATGTTTAAGAAGGACAGAGCTAACAGAGCACAGGGGGGAGAGTGGGCGTACGCAGTAAATTCCAAAGAGTAAATTTTACTCAAACTGAGTACATTTTACTCAAACAGAGTTTGAGTAAAATTTACTCTGCGAAATGTACTGTGTAGGAGAAGGCATGTTTAAGAAGGACAGAGCTAACAGAGCACAGGGGGGAGAGTGGGCGTAGGAGAAGGCAGGCTTGATTGATTGATTGAAAACCTTATAAACAGATTGCAGAATGGGTACAATACAGTACGGCTCAATACAAACAACTGCTACGAGGATGCAGACTGTGTATAAAAAAATATTTAAAAGATCATAAGAAAAATATATACATCCGAAGGGGAAGAAACTGTACATTGGAGGGGGTTGGGTGGGTGTGGGGGTTTGGACATTTACCAGGGCCAGTTTCTAATTGCAGCCACCCATAGGTGCTCTTTGAGAGCGGTTTTGAAGGAGGGTAGGGATTCACATTATTTTACGGCTGTGGGTAGGGCATTCCACATTGTTTTGGAACAGAGCTAAGAGAGCACAGGGGGGGGAGAGTGGGCGTAGGAGAAGGCACGTTTAAGAAGGACAGAGTTAACAGAGGAGCACAGGGGGGAAAGGCTAATTCGTGTCTGTGCAGAGTGCCATTCCATTTAGTCACAGACTGGACATTTCATAGAGGGCAAACATGGCGTCCAGCACACTGGCAATTGCTCCTCCTAGTCTTTATTTATTTATCTCTTTCTTTCTCTCCATCTTACACTCTTTTACTGGATCTGAGACTGTCTGCGTCTCTCTCTCTCTCTCTCTCTCTCTCTCTCTCTCTCTCTCTCTCTCTCTCTCTCATGAATCCCTCAGGCTTCAAGTTTGAAGTTTTCAGATGCATGCACAGTTACACACAGTTACACACAGTTACACACACAGTTACACACACACACACACACACACACACACACACACACACACACACACACACACACACACACACACACACACACACACACACACACACACGTCACACACACACACACACACACCCCTCCTTCTGTTTCTCTCTGGTCCTGCCCCTCTGGACCCAGTGATGCCAGGGAGACCGGTTGACACGAGACAGGAAATATCCGTTGAATGAAAGATGATGAATCTCAAACCACCAAGTTCCAGGAATATTGAGAGAAAGGCCATAAAAAAACTCTAATGATCAAATGAAAAATCATAAATCACTCAAACACAATGGTATCTCATCACTTAGGTTTTAGAAGAATGTATATCTTTCAACATTACACCAAGGGCCAGTGGAGACGGTGAACAGGACTGAATAGGAGGAGAGAGCCTGAAACAACAGATAGTGTTATTTCCTGAGTAAAGCAATGGGCTCTGGAGAATGCCCTCCACACACACATGCATGCACACAAACAAACATTCTATTCATGAGTTGCAAGCCAGCTACACAGGACGCTGTGAAACACCTCCATGCACACAATGGGGAACACACAAAAAACACAACACACACGTGCATGCTCACATACTCAAACGCTCACTCACAAACTGCCAGCTAGCAACCTGATCGTTTTATGCCCAGTTGTCTGTTGTCAAGACATACGCGCGGAAACCGGTCTACCCGCAAACAAATCCACTGGATGTGACTTAGTGGCCGTCTATCAGTGGGTCTCGAGGGGGAATCCCGTAGGAGACATGAACCGATCCTGTGTTTAGAAACATGCTCGTCCCTATGTCACGTCATGCCTCCAATTCAGTCAGCCAAGGAAGCCAAGGAAGGACAGGCCTTTTCCTGTCCAACGCATTGTGGCGGTGCTGAGCAGTAGTAGGCTGAGGTCTCAGGGGGACGTATGTGGGGAAACCATTCAACTGGTTCAGCCACGTCAACCATGGACTACTACTAGACTAACTCAAAACGGCATTCAGAGGTTTAGAACTGCTAAACAAAAAACAGTGCCACTCTGTTATATGGTATGGCCGTTTTGAATTAAACAGAGTGACCGTCTTTTAAACTAAATACAATGACAACCTTTTGAAAAAGGAGACAGAAAACTGACAGGAAATCAGGCCACTTAAACATCATCTCATTCCCTCACTTTATTCTTTCATTCTTTCCAGTCTCTCTCTCTCTCTCCCTCCAGCCAGGCCCCTTTCTGTAGTCACTCGTGTTGCATTCTCCGGCTGCAAGCCTTATATGGTAAGACATACTCCAGAGAATGTTTGTGGTGGAGTATCAGGAAGATGTTAGCAAGCAATCACACAGGCAGAGATACACATAGACACACGACACGGCACGAGCATGCACACACACACACACACACGCAAGCACACACACATATACACGACACAAGCACAAACGCAAAAAGAAAAACCTAAATGAAACCATCTGCGGAGACTGGTGGTAATCAGGAATAAGCATGATACTATGTTACAAGGAGCTGGCCTATTGTTTCCTATTCACACACAAATACACATGGATCCAGTAATGAGCAGAGGACAATAGATCATGACAATCTGAATCTAGAGAAAATGAACAAGTCTGACAATTATAGGCCCATTGTATCTTCAACAATGTATTTATAATAAACAGGGATGTACCAATAGCACTTTTTCACTGCCGATACCAATTCTAAAACAGAATTGCAGCCTATTACTTTCCTAAACAGTGTAGACTCAGACCATTAGTTTGGGCTCATTGGACAAGAAGTATTATGATATAATCCATCTTTATTCATTAGAGAGAAAAAGACTACAGTATGTGTGCTAAAAATGAAAATCAAGTAGTTTTTTCTCTCAGTGCATTCTTAGTAATAACGTATCAGTAAATGAATAATCTAGAAGAATAAGGCACTAACCTAGTCCATGCCATGACTGAGGAACTATCTGACTCTAACCTAGTCCATGCCATGACTGAGGAACTATCTGACTCTAACCTAGTCCATGCCATGACTGAGGAACTATCTGACTCTAACCTAGTCCATGCCATGACTGAGGAACTATCTGACTCTAACCTAGTCCATGCCATGACTGAGGAACTATCTGACTCTAACCTAGTCCATGCCATGACTGAGGAACTATCTGACTCTAACCTAGTCCATGCCATGACTGAGGAACTATCTGACTCTAACCTAGTCCATGCCATGGCTGAGGAACTATCTGACTCTAACCTAGTCCATGCCATGACTGAGGAACTATCTGACTCTAACCTAGTCCATGCCATGACTGAGGAACTATCTGACTCTAACCTAGTCCATGCCATGACTGAGGAACTATCTGACTCTAACCTAGTCCATGCCATGGCTGAGGAACTATCTGACTCTAACCTAGTCCATGCCATGACTCAGGAACTATCTGACTCTAACCTAGTCCATGCCATGACTCAGGAACTATCTGACTCTAACCTAGTCCATGCCATGACTGAGGAACTATCTGACTCTAACCTAGTCCATGCCATGACTGAGGAACTATCTGACTCTAACCTAGTCCATGCCATGACTGAGGAACTATCTGACTCTAACCTAGTCCATGCCATGACTGAGGAACTATCTGACTCTAACCTAGTCCATGCCATGACTAGGGATGCCCCCCGAAACCCGGTTCTAAACGGGAACCGGTACTAAATTAGAAAGAAACTGAGTATTGATAAGCTCCGACGTTATCGGTACTGCTATCTCTCCTCTCTCTCTGTCTGCACGAGAAGCGGGACTGTGTTACACACAATCGCGGCTTGAGTCGCTCACACTCACACAAATGCACATACTCCGCGCTGAAGTCGATGCCGACAACGCACATTGCCACAAGTGCAATAAAACATTTGCAAGTAAGAGTGTCAATACAAGCAATTTGTCAAAACATCTGTTGTCAAAACATAAAATTAGTCTGCAGAAATGCGCCGTTTTCGACTGCTTTGCTCGCAGTGTTCCATCTCCATCCACGTCCACTGCAGGTAAGCCAAGATACGGAGTTAGCTAGGCTAATAACGAATTATTACGAATAGGCTAATAAATAAAATATAATTGCTTAGCTAATTGTTTAGCTACAAATATATTTGAAAGATGACAACTTTTTATAGATCGTCAGGCTGAGGCTGCAGCCACCTGTCCCAGCCCACCCCTCCTCCCTCTACCACCACCGGTCCCAGCCAAGCCCAAAGTCCCTTCACCCTAGCAGCTAGAGGAAGGATGACAGAGGATAGGGTGAACGAGTGTCACAGGGTTACTGTTGCTGAAGAAATAATATTTATTCATAATATTTATTTATAAAGTTATAAATAATAAAGCAATGTCGATTCTGTTCTTAATTAATTGTCTTTTTTCTTGCAAAATAATCAAAAAGAACCGATAAGAGTATCGATAAAGTACCGAACCGTTAAGCAGTATCGATATTTAAGAGTAGTAGTATCGATACAATCCTAACGATACCCATCCCTAGCCATGAGTGAGGAACTATCTGACTCTAACCTAGTCCATGCTATGAATGAGTTGGCAACTTTGTATGCCAAAGGCAACATTTTCTGATTGTAGGAGAATCTGGAAAGCTGTGCTGCTTATCCTGTCCTTCCATACAAACAATGTAAAGAATTCTTTAACATTGTGCTGCTTATCCTGTCCTTCCTTACAATGTAAAGGGTTCTTTAAAATGCACTGACTAGGTGAGAACAGCCACTTTTGTACTCCGAGATGTATAGTGTTTAGAAGGAGTGCTGGAGGGAAGATGGAGGACAGGTGAGAGGGCGGGGATGTAAGTGGTTGATTCCAGGGCACTGGGCTAATGAGGAGCATCAGGCTTTTTACGCTCAGTGGAAGCTTTTGTAGATGCTGCCACATCAATACTCTGTGTGTGTGTGTGTGTGTGTGTGTGTGTGTGTGTGTGTGTGTGTGTGTGTGTGTGTGTGTGTGTGTGTGTGTGTGTGTGTTGTGTGTGTGTGTGTGTGTGAAGAGAGAGAGAGAGAGAGAGAGAGAGAGAGAGAGAGAGAGAGAGAGAGAGAGAGACATTGTGACATTGTGTGAGGGACATTTACTGTTACACAAACGGACAGTAAATGTAAATTACATAATACCGTCAAACCTCACTGTAGTGGGAAAATAGGGACGTAAAACAAAGAAGATGATGATGATGATGATGATATCACTGCAAGGATGGCTAATAGTGTCAGTTTCTTTTAGAAATTTTTTTTCTTTTACATTGTATTTTAGATTGTATTTAATTCTCGCAACCTCAGGGGGGGGGTCGCGAGAATGATTATCGGGGGTCGTGGAAACATACAAATACATTCATGATGGTCTTGCCAATAAACCATATTTGAACTGAATTGAGAGAATGTGTGTGTGTGTGTGTGTGTGTGTGTGTCTGTGTGCAATGCATGTGTCTGTGTGTGTGTGTGTGTCTGTGTGCAATGCATGTGTCTGTGTGTGTGTGTGTCTGTGTGTGCGATGATCTGTTAGCAAAGGCGCCTGCTGACATGCAAAGACAGCCTCATACAAGTCATAAGAAGATATGTAAAGGAAGGCTGTTAAATCTAGACAAGCACCAATCTGCAGGTCGTCTCAATGCAAATAGAGTTTGAGAGTGAAGTGCAGCTGAACGGCCCAAGGCTCGAGACCTAAGTCATCTTAAATTCTGTTTACAAACCAACTAGCTACAGTTATAGTAATAGTAAAGTAATTTGGTATTGGCCAGAGGTGAATTACTGCTCCTATTAAAGAAATGTCCTGTATGAATCCAAAAAGCTATATCCTTTACAAATCCATTTGGAAAGTATCATGTTTTAAAAACCTTTAAGATTTTGATAAAAGTAATACAAGGATTTCAGAATCATTTTGGATTGTATGTAACCTACAAAGGAGTATGTCACATCTCACAAGTCTTAAAGCTATTGATGCCATGCTCAGTTTGGGATTCCTTTTTCCCCCCTGTTCCCAGGAAAGGAATCCAAACATGAGCATGACATGAGCTAAATGGCCACTGTGTGAATATGGTCAATGGCCCCTCCACCTCTGCAGAGAGCAGAGCAGGTGGTTTAACTAGCTACAGTAGTAAAAGAGTTACCAGGTCAATATATCCGTCTGAACAGCTCCACTAAGTGCTGTGAACCACTGGACTGGCTCAGACATGCTATCATGCTACAATGTATCACATGATCTAGCTTTGATCTGGATAAAGTCATTCACACTTCTTGACCTTGTATTTAGAGTACATTATGCTTCCAGGTGGGTTTAGAGCCCACAACCTTGGCACACTCCGATACCTAAGCCACACGGAGCCCTCAAGCGCTGCTTTGACACGGGAGTGTTCCTCAGAATGCCAGCGACTTGCCAAAATGTATCAACATGTGGTGGTTATATTTGGAAAGTTGAGCTATTCCCAGGGAGAGAGTCCAGCCTAAGAAAACAGTGAAACCAGGAAGCAATTCTTTCCATAGAATCCAGTCTGAGGCTCAGCATGAAAGCTGCAGACCCACCGACCACACAAACCAGTGAATAGATCCAGGCTTTTTGTTCATCTTGGACTCCCAATAGTTGCCCAAAATAGCGATCTATATGACAAACTATTTCCTGCAAGTTGCTCCAACAAAGCGGCATAGACAATTCTGGAAGTGCTCGTCTAAAAGGGTACAATTGTCATGTTGTGAGCAAGAGATTGAATGAAGCTGGAACTATAGCAGCGTTTCCAGATGGATAGGAACAAAGAAAGGACTTGAAGCCAAGATGCCACCATTTACATGCTTCATCGCTTAAAGATGGCAGCAAACATGGACAACCAGAGACCCTCGGATATAGGTAACCAGGATATGTGAGATCTGTATGGATCTCTGTGTGTGAGCTAAAGAGTTGTGGTCCCAGCAAGCCTAAAAGCAACATTGCTCCATTTAGCATGTGTACACACACACACACACACACACACACACACACACACACACACACACACACACACACACACACACACACACACACACACACACACACACACACACACACACACACACACACACACACACACACACACACACACACACACACACACACACACACACACACACACACACACACACACACACACACTCTGATGTTGCTTATCTTCCTGTTGATCTGGGCTGGAGCAGAGGGAAAGGAAGTGCTGGAGTAGAAGCACAGGAAGTGCTGGACCCGAGCCGGCAGGCGGCATCCTGGGAGGGGCAGCCCTGCTTCTCAACAGATGCCTTGCAGCGGAGGTTCGATTCCCACTCCAATGTTTCCTTCTCGTTGCACAGTATTAGTTAAGAGGTAAGATTAGCATTGGTGGCAGAATAAATGCGTATGTGTTTTCAGGCCATATGGATGTTGAGGTCATGAGGCAGGGGAAACTCCCTGTGGAAGAGGTGTGTGTGGGGGGGGGGGGGGGGGGGGGCTGTCTGGGCCTCCATGTTTCTCATGGAGACTTATCATGGTCATGGAAATAATACGGATGATTATCTTAACCCTTTCACTACCACACTACAGAAGGTTAATCTTTTACTACCACACTAGTGAAAGGGTTAACCTTCTGTAGTGTGGTTATGAAAGGGTAAACCCCTTTGTCGTGTGGCATTGAAAAGGTTAACCTTCTGTATTGTCACAGTGAAAGGGTTAACAATTTGGTAGTGTGGCAGTGAAAGGGTTAATGTTGGCCTGCCGAACTCTTATAACCACGAACAACGGCTTTAATGCTGTGTGTAAACTGTTGGTGGAACACCCTAAAGGGATAACCATAAATTAAACATTATCTAAGTGAGTGAGTGTTTTTGTAGTTGTGTGATGGGATCGCGATCTGACAAAGCCTAAAGCATTATCGAGTGGTTAAGTAACGTCTCAAGAGGCGTCAAAACCACACTAGGAATAACATCAAGTAATTACTTTGAATCCTCTGGGGGACGTGGCCAAAATGTCTTCCTGTTGCCTCCACATAATTCAAAAGGCGATTCATTACCTTAACAGTCGCAGCAAGGATCCTGTTTTGATCCCCTCTTGTTCCAGTGAAAGAGTTTGTTGTGCTAAGAAATCACCCTGTGTTGCCCCAATTATTAACATATGGGCCCATGTACAACCCTGAGGTGGCCAGCCCAACCACACAAGTGCTCTCTAAGCCACTCCAACTCTATTCATCTCTGAACACTCACAGCTTGAGCTGCATGAGACCTGTGTGTGTTCTTTGGCTTTAAAGGAACACGCCAACATTTTGGGAAATTAGCTTACCGTCTTCTCCAGAGAGAGACAAGAAGATAGATACCAGTTTCCTCTCTGTGTGTTCAGTAGAAAGCTATCTGGCTGCATGTTAGCTTAGCTTAGCACAATGAATGGAAGCGGACATGGCCGGTTAGCATTAGGCATTGTCCAACTAACACCTCTCCCGAAGGCTAACCGGTCATGTCTGCTTCCATTCATTGTGCTAAGCTAGGCTAACGTGCAGCCAGATAGCTTTCTACTGAACGCACAGAGAGGAAACTGGTATCTATCTTCTTGTCTCTCTCTGGAGAAGACGATAAGCTACGTTCCCAAAATATTGGCGTGTTCTTTTAAAGGACTGAAATTACTTTAAAAACGATGGCAGTATGAGAAATGTACCCTGATGTGTGCGTTTATGTATCTGTGTGCATGTGCATTTGTGTGCCTGTGTGTTTGTGTGCATGTGTGTGTGTGGGTGTATGTAGTAAATGCATAATTATGTCTTTATGTCATCTCTCTTTGTTCCCTATAAAAGCTCACATACCCTGCAGTCCAAATGGGGTCTGTCATCACTGTCTGTTGCCAGTGAGCCTGAGGTTGTGTCTGCCTTATTCATGACCATATGGAAGTGAGAGCTCCCAACTCAACTTGTATGTTGTTGACAACCAGTAGGGACTTGTGGTAGTGTGTGAAATGATAAACTATATTAATCTTAACTCTAAACTCATCTTTGACCTGGATTATGACAATGCCCAGAAGGCCTGTCAACAATTCCACGTCACACTAAACATGTTGTCAAAGAAATCCATCTTTAAAGATGACTTTGAGCCAAAGTTACACTGCAATTCACTTTCATACAGCACAGTTTCTTGCGAGTACCCCGGATGATGTGTTAATTTCACTTGTTGGTTATTTGTTGGGCATAATTACAAAAGTCACATAATCTTTTTAAATAAATAATAATACAATTATAAATCCCTCTAAAATGTGATAAACCCCACATTGGATGCTTTGAACGTTATCTCTGCCTGAATAAAAAAGAAAAAAAAATTCAGCCCATACATCTTTTTTTCTTAAAAGTGGGACCAGCGGTACCACGTCACTCAACTGGGCGGGACTGCTAAGCTCTATCAGAGCTTATTCCCAAAGTCAACCCATATCCCCATTAGCACTCTCCTCCTTAGGCTACCCAAAGACCAGAATGATGCTTGGCCTACAATGGAAATATGGTGAAAGCCAATACCAATTTAGTGTTATTGAATGTGTGACATCATCCAATAGACCTACATGGGTCACAGGTTACTGAATCATGGACCTACAGTAGGGGTTGAGCCAAACACAATTCTCCACACTTCTAGGTGAGTAGTAGGTCAATCGCAGTGAATGAAGTGTTCCAAAGCTGGTGATGGCCAGGTTCTCTCCCTCCTTCACTCGGCTCATTTCCTCTCTCCTATCTTCACCAGAGATACCTGCCAAGCACTTACGCTCCACTCACTCCCTTTGATAGTTGTCATCAGCAAGCTCGTGCCAATATTATGGCCCCTTTATGCCATAAACTAAAGCATAGTACAAAAGACAAGTCAAGACTGTTAAGTGTCACTGAGTATTTACTCCAATCTCCAGAGTGTATTCATGTGGTCCAAGTGAAGGGAGACTATAGGACGAGGAGGATAATCACCAGATGGATGATAGGGTTGAACAGTAGGCTACATTGGAACACAATGGCAGTAAAGGGAATGGGCTACTGTTGTTTTTAGCTGATGCCATTTACTGTGGGAGTGTGGGTTATCTGCCCTGAATGTAAACGGAGTCTACTACTGCCTAATTCGAGTTTGTCCTAGGAAATTAAGTCTAAATATAAAATCAGGCAATACCTGCTCACATGTGACAAATATTCTCATTTTAAAAGGTAGCCTTTGGTAGATCTACAGTTGCCAAGAAGTCAAAGGAGGACGAGTGAACTATACGCACTAGGACCCTCAGGAATCCTGACTTCTTGAGGAGAGACCAACGCCTTGCATAAGTAGCTTTGTGGCTCACTACACCATGCACCTTATAGTTCTACCGGCAAATTAATCAATTAAATGAATTAACTTCTGAGAGCTGTCAGAATGTGACAGAAGTTGCGGTCAATTATTAGAGAGAATGGCAGATGGTTGGTGAGTTACCTACAGAGAGAGAGAGAGAGAGAGAGAGAGAGAGAGAGAGAGAGAGAGAGAGAGAGAGAGAGAGAGAGAGAGAGACACTGAAAGAAACAAAGAGAGAAACAAAGAAAGAAAGAACAGAAACAGTTCAAAGGTTAATGTTCTCACTTTCTCTCGGTGTTCCCGTTCCCCGTCCAGGTCTCTCTGCAGAACCTGAGCTCGGTCTTCTGCATCGTCGGCTTGCTGCTGCAAACACTGGATCTTCCTCTTCACGGCATCCAGGGAATTCAGACTGGCCATTCTAGAGCTATGTGTTACTCAAATACAACTATACTGTACGTGTAAACAACAATAGGTATATAATCTTGCGCAGGGCAAAAAGCAGTCTATTAAAAATAATAAAACAACAGTTTGACAAAAGTATTTAGAATGAAGCGAAGTCTTTCAAGTGTGCAACAAAGTTATATAACCAAAAGCCGAGTCCAGATGTTGTCCAAGTGTTTCTCTTGACTTTCAGCCTCTAGTACGCGGAAGAGTTGATCAACTGTCTTAAAAGTTCTCCGTTGGAGTGTAATAGCTTGTGTAAGAACGCATTTGAGAGTCACTGCGTTCCAGTTTTGAAGAGGTAGGCGGATAAAAAAGCCAGGAATGATGCGGGAGCTGAAGAGCGCGTCTCAAACTCAGAGAAGTGCGATGATTTGGATGATGAGGTCACACGGTTGCAGCAGAATAGGCGGGGCATGCCCGCCCCCCCCCCTCTCTCTGTGTGCGTGTGTGCGTGTGTGCGTGTGTATGTGTGTGTGTGTGTGTGTGTGTGTGTGTGTGTGTGTGTGTGTGTGTGTGTGTGAGAGAGAGTAAACTAATTGCATAATTCTGAACTAAATCGAAAGTAGTGGTTTCCATGGCATAATAAACTATAGCCTATATATGTTCAAGTTAATCATGAATTAATGTAACTAATTGCCATTTGTTTATTGTTGTTTTTTCAAATGAGTGGACCACAGTTATTATGCTATGTCAATTTGATGAGCATTTTAAACTGTAGGAAGTTAGTTTCAGTTTTTTACAAACATAATTCAACTTACAACAGGCTATATCTCAAATTACTTTCTGTGACCTGTACAGCAAATAGGCTTCAATAATGAATAGGCCCTATTGTCAAAACATAATTAGAAATTTGACATTTAAACACCTAAATTGGTTGTCTGAACTATACTGAATCCATACTTTTCATTAGATTCAAATAATCAAGATGATCAGTCAGATTAGGTAGCTGATCAACGCTTGTCACTCATTTATAATCAACGAGTCACTATGTGTGTGTCTGTGCATGTGTGAGCGTGTCTATCTGTCTGGGAGTGTGTGTTTGTGTGTATTGCATTGTATGTGAGCAATGGATGATGATCCATCTATCCTCTGGTCATATCATCCTCCTCCGTGACTGGGTGAGTGGGCGTCTCCTCAGGCTCCTGCTACCTTGTTCACACTCTGGTGATGGCCTGGAGACTATATACTCTGTTTCTGCGTTAAATGTCCTATTCACACGATGGGCCTCTTTAAAGCAAATATAGTAGGTATACTGTATAGGTTAGATGAAAAAGTCTGTGCTCAAACAACAACCAGGAGTAGAGGTGCTTCTTAAATAATGTGTAGAATCCATATAGGTCAGTGGTAGAACCCACAAGGGATGAAGTGGAACCCTGTCACTATGAATTGAAAATGGGGGACCCTGATGTAAACACGACGAAAGTCTTTCTCTGGTCTGCATTCCCTTAACAATTGTGTGTATTGAGCCGTACTGTATTGTACCCATTCTGCAATCTTTTAAATAAAGTTTTCATGCATTCATTCATTCATTCATTCATTCATTCATTCATTCATTCATTCATTCATTCATTCATTCATTCATTCATTCATTCATTCATTCATTCCATTAAATAAGTCATCTTTATTCTCGTTAAGACAGTGACATTTCAGTCACTCGGACCGCCATCGGACACGGGACACGTCGGCAGATGTCCGACAAAGGTCAGAGTGACTGAAACATCACCGTTTTAACAAAAATTACAGACGACTTTTTTTTATTATTTTTATTATTTTTTTATACAAAAGACAGTTGTGTGTCATCCCTCACGGGTGGGTATACTGTGTAGGTAGACAACCAGACGTCTCGGTACAGTTCAGTGGATGGATCATCCAACAGCCTGAGAAATCTCCCACAGTCGGTAGGTAGCTACACCTCTGCTCGAGGGCCCGTCTGATTCACCCTACGCACCGGAAACGCTGGAAGCATTGATTTCATTAGACACAGGAGTGTGGGCCTTTTTGTTTGCCTTAGCTGCATTCCAAACATACCAGAGCCCCCGCCTGCTCTCTGCTCTCGCCGCTAGCCAGGC
>NC_140166.1:198118359-198133359 GCF_963971535.1 Notolepis coatsorum
AAGAGCAAAAATGACTGCCGTGCGAATCATGGTCAATGGTCATCACCACCATCTCTCTATAGTTTCCTGTACCTGGGAAATAATTGAGGTCAGCACCGGTAAGATAGAGTAAGAAGAAGATGTACTTTGTTGTCAATTGAAGTGTGTCTTTCTGCATATCTCCCCTAGTTACACATAGGCTACAGTACACACCATAGATATAATACCACCCTGCCTCCCCCAAACTGGACAGGAAGTCATGCTGTAAACACTGGGATGCAATATAATATGCTACAGACAAATCACTGCAGGCGTTAGGGAAGACAATGATGAATGGTGTATATTTGACTCTCCAAGAGTACAAAGAATAACATCAGCTAGGGGTGGATTTTGGTCCAAGGTTTCAAATGTAAATTTTATAGTCAAATATACACTGTGATTTTTGTAGAGTAGGATATTTACAGGCAGCATACAGTACCTGTCAGTTAACCAATGCTAATGCTCTTGTGGTGATTGAGCATACAGTACCTGTCAGTTAACCAATGCTAATGCTCTTGTGGTGATTGCAGTGAGTGACTGAGTGTGTGTGTTAGTATGTGTGTGCATTTATGTGTGTGTGTAGTGTAGTGTATATATGTGCGTGTGTGTGTGTGCATGTAGTGTAGTGTATGTATTTGCGTGCATGTATGTATGTGTGTGTGTGTGTGTGTGTGTGTGTGTGTGTGTGTGTGTGCATGCGTGCGTGCATGCGTGTAGTAATAGTATAGTGCGGTGTAGTGTAGTGTAGTGTAAGTATGTGCATGTGTGTTTACAGGATATTCATGTGCTCGTCTTTCAGCATTGGCTACACAGGAATGCAACACAGTCTCCATGATGTGTTCCAGACCAAACATAATTAATCAAAGGAGACTCACAGCTGGTACTGGCATATACGTAGAACAGCCACAATGGACCATAGTTTTCTGCAGGATTGTGAGTGTGTGTGTGTTTTTTCTCTCTCTGGAGTTCATGACTCTGGAGTTCATCTATCATAGGCTCTCTTGTGTGACTGTTCTACAATGGACCATGGCCTTCTTGTGTGTGTGTGTGTGTGTGTGTGTGTGTGTGTGTGTGTGTGTGTGTGTGTGTGTGTGTGTGTGTGTGTGTGTGTGTGTGTGTGTGTGTGTGTGTGTGTGTGTGTGTGTGTAGTGTAGTGTATGTATGTGCGTGTGTGTGTGTGTGTGCATGTAGTGTAGTGTATGTATTTGCGTGCATGTGTTTGTTTGTTTGTATGAGTGAGTGTGTGTGTGTATGTGTGTGTGTGTGTGCGTGTGTGTGTGTGTGTGTGTGTGTGTGTGTGTGTGTGTGTGTGTGTGTGTGTATGTGTGTGTGTGTGTGTGCATAGAGTGTAGTGTATGTATTTGCGTGCGTGGGTGTGTTTGTTTGTATGAGTGAGTGTATGACTCTTTACTCACATCTGTGGCTTTCTTCTCGGACAGTTCCAGTTTCTCCTGGGCATCTTTCAGGCCTTCAGAGTATTTATCCAGCTCATCTTCAGTCTGCTTCATCTTCTTCTGCAGGTCTAGCAGCTCGTCCTCCAGCTGTGGTGCAAATAACCTCTTTTAGCATGTTTGTTTTTCCCACGACGCACAGGACTGCTGCCGCGCACTATGCATGGCAAATTGTGGTCACTCACTCAGTCACTCACTCAGTCAGTCACTCACTCAGTCAGTCAGTCAGTCAGTCAGTCAGTCACTCACTCACTCACTCACTCACTCACTCACTCACTCACTCACTCACTCACTCACTCACTCACTCACTCACTCACTCACTCACTCACTCACTCACTCACTCACTCACTCACCACAATCGTACCCCACCAGATTTTTGACAGGATATTAATTTTAGTTATTTTATTACTATTATTATTTTTTTTATTAAAAAAAAATAATAATTTAACTTTCTCTTTCTCCTATTTTTCTCTGATTTTCTCCCTGTCCCAATTTAGTCATTGTGCCAATTCCCCCCCTCCCCTACCTGGTTGTTGTACGCATGTTCTCCCACGAGTCGGTACAAGGGTGTCCTGATGTCGAATGCACGCTTCCTCCGAGACGTGCGCCATCAAGCCAGTGACACTTTTTTCACTTGGCAGCGAGGACTCTCATTGTTGGAGTGTAACGCGTGGGAGGGCACGCTATCTCCACCAAGTCCTGCCCCGCTGAGCAAGCGCCGAGACCTGACCTGTAGGCGTCGCTGTCCACAACGCCAGATTCCCACCCACCAGCTTCCCACCCCCTAATACGGCCAATTGTATTAGTATGAACGACCAGCCAAGCTGGTAGCAACGCAGAGAGCTGGGCTCGAACCCAGCATCTCCTGCGTTGGTGACGAGCGCAATCTCTGCTACGCCACCTGACCGCCCTTTACTATTATTCTTTATAATAATTGTATATTATGAGTCACACGTATGTATTTCTTTCATTATGTCATAGATCATACCTCAAGAAGTCACACTCCTCCTCACATACTCCCTTTGGTATTGTATTGTATTGTTATTTATTTATTTATTTACAAAAGTTGCAGGATGGAATCGGTGTGTGGTCACAGGTTATATGTACTTAGGCTAGTGGTGATGATGGATCTTTCAATGAGTCTGAGCAGTTTGTAAAATAGGTTACTACTGTTCAGTCTGAGCTTTTATTGGCAATGGAGCAGACACTGCTATGTGATGTCAGCACAGTTTCATCTGTACTCATGCTGCTTCCTATGCATTTGTTTGAAAATACAGCTATTACTATGTTGACAGGTTTCTTTCATCTGTTTATTATCTATGTTATCTAAATAAATGTGCAGTGTGTGCAGTCTTTTTATGTTAATTTATGTCCCTTACCATTTTTGGGGGTGAAGTAGACAAGATTTTGCTATTTTTCAAGAAAAGTATCATCAGTGTAGAAGTAAAATAATTAGTGAAGAACAGCACAGATTAATTAGATGAACATCTCTAAATAAATATACAGTATTTATTCTAATATAAATTATAATTTAGTGAAGTTTTAAAAGAATCCCCCCAACGTCTTTCAATATATATGTCAATTTGCATACAATTATTATAATCATTATTGAATTGTTTCTCTTTTTTTCTCTCAGGGAAGGACTCCCATGCCCCCCGGTCTAATTGTGGCCAACCCCGGAACAGAGCCTGGGTCACACACAAACACACACAGGGGTTAAGTATTCCGCTAATCAGTGTCCCCCTCTGAGCCTGGGAGCTCTGAAGTGCTTCTGATAATCCTGCTGGATTCCACACCACCTATATCTCCTGTTGGCTAAAAATACAGCTGCTATATCGCTAGGAACACACAGGCGCCTGAGCTCTGTGTGTGTGTGTGTGTGTGTGTGTGTGTGTGTGTGTGTGTGTGTGTGTGTGTGTGTGTGTGTGTGTGTGTGTGTGTGTGTGTGTGTGTGTGTGTGTGTTCTCTCTCTTATGATGGGGTCACCTGTCAGATGGTTAACCCTTTCACTGCCACACTACCAAGTGGTTAACCCTTTCACTGCGACAATACACAGAAGGTTAACCCTTTCACTGCCACACAACAGCAGGTTACCGTCGGTAGTGTGATAGTAAAGGGTTAACCTTCTGTAGTGTGGCAGTGAAAGGGTTAATAATGTAAATACACCCATACAGACAGATGCTCTAACAGTAGAGCCCAAGTTAAGTTGACCTGGTCCTATAGCATACCAGGGCTCTCCCCACTCTCCCCTCCCCAGTGGCCAGGCCCTGATCCTGAGTGGCTTCAGCACCTGCTTTATGAGGGTATGATGACACCCTTGTGGGATTATACTGATTTGGGCTTCAGCCGAGCTGTCAACGGTCCATGGGTCCAAACATATCCCATTGTTCCTGCACCTATTCATTCACTTCTAGATGTATTGTTGTATTGTGACTCAGGTAGTAGTCAGCTCCAGAGTATTTGTGGTGAGAATGATTTGTGTTTTGTTTATTAACATTGATAGTTATTTTCAGGCTACTGTGTGTGCATTAAATACAGCTAGTTGCAGCTGGTCATGTTTAAGTCCATAATATTTTAATATTGTTTGCTATTTTAAATGATGGGAGTCTGCCAACTTCACAATCAGAAAAAGGGCTTGATACCTGCAGTTGGTACTAAATCCTGGGTTTCTGTTTCTAACTTTTTAGTCAATTATTTTAGAATACATTTGTGATGTGGACAATCAATTATAAAGTATCAATTAATATTTCACTGTTGTCAATAAACGTATCGTTTAATTAATTCTTCATGTATTATATGCTGAAAAGCACGATTATAGAGTGGCCCGTCCAATGACTCAACCACTAGTGTTGTTTTCTTTTCTTTTCTTTTCTTTTTAAAATGTCTTTTTATTATATATTTTTAAGAAATCTGTCACCATGATTACAGTCTGAAACATGTCTGTTAGTAGCTAGGAGGGATAGTGTAAATAAAATGGAGAAGTGTTCACAGCCCATTTCCTCAGAGGTATTTCTGGTATGGTTTCAATGTTGTGATTGGCTTACAGTACTAACATTGTAAGGCTTAGCAACAGAGCATGGCTTTTATTAGGAGTCTCATATGGGTGTTTTATATCATCATAACCTTTACCTATAGATTAATCCCACTGACTACATTTTATAGAAATGTACCTCAGGTTGTCCCTTTCTGGTGCATGTGACCAGGCATTATCTGTAGTGATTGTAATTAGTCAGTATTTGGAGCTTTTTTCATTACTTTTCTTTTACCCCTAACCCAAATCCAGGATATACCCCTATCCACTATACCAGATCTATATCAGATCCAGGACATATACTACCCCTATCAACTGGAGGTCTCTGTCTCAAGTTTCAAATTTAAGTTTTGTTTTTATTAACACAAGGGTTAGGATGATGGAAGGAATCTCAGTACATATGGAATGGCTGTAAGAATACACCACACACAATTCAAGTGCAAACATAAAGGACATAAATGCAAAACATTTTAAATAAAATACTGTAGTGTACACAACTCCACATACCAATTAGAATTAGACCAACTTCTGTGTATTTATCAACTGTGCGGCTTTGGTTGAACATGCTCTGGTTAACATTCTGTCCTGCTTCCTAGTGACCTGCAGCCAGAGGGGAGTCTCAGTTGGTGAGTTGGGTACTCGAGGGTCATTTGTGATCTTGCTTTCTCGTGAGCTGGTGCATTGTGTGTAGTATATGGAGTCCAAGTGTGGGAATTTTCAGTCTAAGATCTTTGCTCTGGTGATAATTTTGTCCATTTTTCTTTATTGTGGTGCAGAGCAGATGTCTCTGCTCTGATCCTATCACTGACATCGCGGACCCATCCACTTCATCTCTCTCTCTAATACTGGCCTGACTCACCTGTTTGCATTTGTCCTCCGCCGCCTTCTTATCCGTCTCAGCCTGCTCCGCCCGGTCGATGGCGTTCTCCTGTCCAGTTTCAGCATCTGCATCTTCTTCTGATGGCCTCCATGGTGCTGGTGCTTCAGGTGATTCCCTTTGCTGAGATGAGAAATAAAGTAGCTTAGAAAGTTGAGGTGTTGCCTCCTCTGGACTGAGATGGAGTTTATGGAAGGAGGAGATCCTCTCTGTGTGTGAAATCGACAGTTTCAGATTATAGAGAAAAGCCAGAGGGATAGAGCGAGATGGACAGACAATTGTGGAGGGAGGGAGAAGGAGAAGGAGAGAGCAGACGCGTCGGTGCAGAGGGATACAGACTCCAGCCTCGCGGCTGCCGTCGGTGATTTAAGCTGCTACAAAACCTGCCTCCAGTCTCTGATGACCCCCGCTCTCCCCTCCCTTTCTCCATCCATCAATCCCCCTCCATCTCTCCACTCACCACTCTGCACCCTCTACCAGGAACCCCCCCCCCACCCCCGAAACACACACAGATGCACTCACCACTGATCACACATAGGCACAAACACACACACACACACACACACACACACACACACACACACACACACACACACACACACACACACACACACACACACACACACACACACACACACACACACACACACACACACACACACACACACACACACACACACACACACGTGTACACACAAACACAAGCGTGCATGCACACACAGATACATAACACCCCCCCCCCCCCCCCCACCCTATCAAAGCACTCATCGTAGCTCTTTCTAAGGAATGGTCTGGCTGGCTCACTCTGGGACTGCTGCAGCCATCTCCTTATTTGGGTTGCTGTGTTTTCACTGGAGCCTGAGATCAGACAGGAGAGAGAACCACAGGTCCTGTTTCCACATTCAGCCTCCTGCTACTGGATAAGAGCATTGACTCATCACACACACATGTCACTCTCCACTCAGTGGTCTGAGACAGAGGCACGAGGCGCCAGTGAGACAGTCATAGACAGTGGGCCTTATTTATCAAGGCAAAAAAAAGAAATCCTCATTTCCAGTTAAAATTGGATTAGAATGAGTGGAAACAGTTGGTATGCATATGTCTTGTTTAACTGAAATTGTGGCACAGTTTAAAAAAATGTAATAACAATAATTCAGCCGCTTACACATACGGAAATATTGATGAATGAGGCCAATGACAGAGAGTGGGAGAGGGGAGCGAGAGAGATGTGAGAGAGGAGAGAGAGAGAGAGAGAGAGAGAGAGAGAGAGAGAGAGAGAGAGAGGAGAGAGAGAGAGAGAGAGAGAGAGAGAGAGAGAGAGAGAGAGAGGGAGAGGGAGAGAGAGAGAGAGAGAGAGAGAGAGAGAGAGAGAGAGAGAGAGAGAGAGAGAGAGAGAGAGAGAGAGAAGAGAGAGAGAGAGAGAGAGAGAGAGAGAGAGAGAGAGAGAGAGAGAGAGAGAGAGGGAGGAGAGAGAGGAGAGAGGTAGAGAGAGAGGTAGAGAGAGAGAGAGAGAGAGAGAGAGAGAGAGAGGAGAGAGAGAGCAAGTGAGAGAGAGAGAGGTGAGGTATGGAGTGTGGAGAGAGTTGTCGAGCTGTAATAGCTCAGTGAGCACATCTTAAGTGTTATTGTTGGAAGTCATGTCCAGCCCGGTGTGATGAGAGGGAGCTTAGCGGGTCCTGGAGAGCCACACAGAGAGAGACCAGAGGGCAGCTTTGACCTATCAGTCGCTCACCAACATTATTACAGTGGAACACCAGGGTCCGGCTCTGGCCAAGGCCACCAGAAACCACACAGTGAGGGGTGAAAGGAAATTGGCTGCTATGGAAACAGGATGAACAAGTTAGTATGCAAACAAGGATAATCAGGGATTGAATGGCCTATGTAAAATGTTTTCAGTTATGATACTTATCGTGGTGTAAATATTCCCCACTGACATGAAGAACGAGTGGCCTGCCACAGCATAGCAGAGCTCCTCCATCATGGATCACATAATACAGTAAAAAAGCCTCAGCATCAAGGAGAATGGGAAACTGTCAAAAGTTCAAATAAAATACCTCTGGAATCTTAGCTGTGATTTCAGCTAGATAGCTGATATTATGGGTGGTGATTTCAACTATATACCTGTTATTATGGTGTGGTGACTTCTACTATGTTATCATGGTGTGTTGATTTCAACTATATACCTGTTATTATGGTGTGATGATTTCACCCATATACTGTACCTGATATTATATTGTGGTGATTTCAACTATACCTGATATTATGGTGTGGTGATTTCTATTATATACCTGATATTATGGTGTAGTGATTTCAACTATATACCTGATATTATGGTGTCGTGATTTCAACTATACACCTGATATTATGTTGTGGTGATTTCAATAGCTGATATTATGTTGTGGTGATTTCAATACCTGATATTGTGTTGTGGTGATTTAAATACCTGATATTATGGTGTGGTGAGTAGAGAGTGAACCAGAGAGAAGGGTTGACATGAACAAAGAGGTTCTGTGTCAGGGGTCGTTTATAGGAGGCTATGTGGACATATGTACTGGACAGGATACACACACACACACACACACACACACACACACACACACACACACACACACACACACACACACACACACACACACACACACACACACACACACACACACACACACACACACACACACACACACACACACACACACACACACACACACACACACACACACACACACACACACACACACACACACAGGCATACGCACGCAAACGCGCACACACATGCACGCAAGCATACGTGTACAGGCAATACACACCCACGATAGCAGCTCTCAGCCTATCCGTCTCTTCACAGCTTAGCCGTTTGGCAGCTGCACTTCACCAAACTAAAAATAATGCCATTACTTAGATAGCTGGTGAACCAGCAAAACAATGGGATACACAACTGACTGAATGGGAATGACTCTTAAGAACAGTGTATTCATTCAGCATTGTAGACTTCTGAGGAATCCCAGATTTCACTGAGCATATAATCCACACACACAGATGGTTTACAGTACCTTATGATAAACCTAATTATTACAGTAATTATGGATGACATTTTATATGGGTAACATTCTGAGAGGGCAGTGATCTGTGTTACAGGACTTCCAGGCAGAGGGAGATTGTGTTACATAACAAATCATTCTTTATTATGAAGACTAATTGTCGAGCAGTGTGACACTGGAATGTAGCCTAGTGTTTCTCCTGAACCTCCTCCCTCCCCGACTCAATACATCTCATATGAATCCCAGATTGAAACGCACAGGTGATCTTTTCCACCACGTCATTTTAAATAATCGGGTTTCACTGAACTCTGTGAGGAATGAAACAAAGAGAGACTACCGATGCTTCGCCGTCATTGTTTCACAGTTTCACTGAGTGTAAAGTCCCTCTAGCGATGATACACACACACACACAGACACACACACACACAGACACACTTGTTGCAGCCCCATCATCTGATTTCTGAGAGAGATTTGGAGATAAATCAAGGCTTGAGTATACAGTGTATAATGTTGAGTGTTCCCTGTTGTTGTGGCTGGGTGCCCTAAGCCATCACAATGTAAAGATATTTCGCAAAGAAAACAAGCGCTTCTCTTCGATGGGTGGTGTCATAACAAGTGTTATCCGCTTTAATCTGTTAATCTAGGCTGGATTCACTTGTCTTGCCTGGTTTAACTTACTTTGTTTACCTCTAAGCTCAAGACTCATGGTGTGAGGGCTGTGGGTGTGTGTGTGTGGGTCACAAGCAGATAATAGGGACTCTTAAAGTTATCTGTAAAACGAATAACCACTAACTGCTTACGCAGGCATTTTAGGAGAAGGGGAAAAATAAACAACACAAAACATGAAAACAACCTTTACAGGGGAGCTCCAGTAGCTCACCGCGTACCTCGAGCGCTATTTCGGCGCCGGGGACAACCGTGCTCGTCACGGATCTGGGGTTTAGCGAGTTCGAATCCCGGACTGCAGCCGTGCCTTTCCCAGAGTGTCTTCCCCCCCATCTGTACCCATTCAGCCTGTTTCTGTCGGTCATTCTTGACCAGAGTAAATGCGATAAACGCAAAAAAGAGCCAGCGGAATGGCCAAAGTTTTAAAAAAAAGAAAACAACCTTTACAGGTGGAAGTCTCAAAGTGAGTAATTAAGAAAATAAATCAAGTCCAAAAAACAGGACTACTCTCAATAAAGAGGTATAGTATAAAAGTAAATAAGCCACAAAGGCACCTCCTAATAACGGAGTTTATATTGAAAAAGTAAAACAATGGGGCGGCTAGGTGGTGTAGTGGGCAAGGCACTCGCCACCAATGTGGAGACGCTGGGTTCGCGTGTTCGAATCCAGCTCTCCACATTGTTTTCAGTTTGGCTGGTCGTCCGTACTAATACAATTGGCAGTATTAGAGGGTGGGAAACTGATGGGTGGGGATCGGGCGTTGTGGACAGCGACTCCTACAGGTCGGTTGGTGCGCCTGCGCAGTAGAATCAGGAAGTGTCGGGGGCAGCGTGAGCCTCCCACGCGTTACTCCTCGCCACTGAGAGATCGAGCTGCGCAGGTGAAAAGATGCGACTGCTGTTACCTCAAGTACCGGAGGGGACTTGTGCTATGTATGACTTAGTCCACATTGCAGCCGGCTTGTGGGAGGCAAGAAACAGCGTTCGTGACAGGGGAGGGTTGAATTGGATGATACGAAATTGGGATGGGAGAAAATATAGAAAATGGGAGAAAAAGTGGATAAAAAAAAAGAAAAAGTAAAACAATAAACCTCCACTAAGGGAGTTTATTTGTAGAATAACGCCAGTAGCCTAAAATAAGAATGACTACAATAAAGGCAAAATTATGGGCGGCTGAGTGGCGCAGTGGGCAAGGCGCTCGCCACTAATGCAGCAGATGCTGGTATCGAGCCCAGCTCTCGGCGTTGCTACCGGCTTGGCCGGCCGTCATACTAACACAATTGGCAAGTGTTAGAGGGTGGGAAAGCCGGTGGGTGGGGATTGGACGTTGTGGACAGCGACTCCTACAGGTCGGTTGGGTGACGCCGGTGCGGCGGAAACAGGAAGTATCGGGGGCAGCATGAGCCTCCCACGCGTTACTCCTCGCCACTGAGAGTTCGAGCTGGTGCGGTGAAAAGATGCGACAGGCTGCCTCCTCGTGTACCGGAGGGGACACGTGATGCAAGGCTTTTATCCTCACTACAGCCGATCAGTGGGAGGCATAGTCTAGCAACGTTCAAGACAGGGGAGGGAAGAATTGGAAATATGAAATAATAATAAAAAATAATAATAAAGGCAAAATTCTGAATCAGAGATCAGCACTACACTTCAATATAATAAGCGTGACCAAAAGGATAGCCAACACTAGGAAATTAATTAGCAGTTGACGTGATTGATTGATTGATTGATTGATTGATTGATTGATTGATTGATTGATTGAAAAGTTTATTAACAGATTGCAGAATGGGTACAATACAGTACAGCTCAATACACAATATACAATTGTTAAGGGGATGCAGACCAGAGAAAGACTCTCGTCTTGTTTACATCAGGGTCCCCCATTTTCAATTCATCATAACATACATGACATACAGATAGACAGTACTGCTACATCTATACATTTATGACATACCAGATTTACAAATACAGTACTGTTTGTGATACAAAAAGAGTCTAAAAAAGAGAGTATATACATTTGACGAAGAAACTGTACACTGCGAGATCCAAACTTAAATAGACTCCACATGGCCATAGGCACAGGTGCACTGAATCAGGTGCAATCAAGCCCACACACCTGCCGACCCATGAGGCAATTAACCACAGGGACCAGGGATTGACAGCTATCCCTCACAGAGAGGTGAAATAAAGCAAGAAAAACATGACACATGGACTAAAAGCAAAGTTGTTTGTCTGTTGCAAAACAAATTACCAGTTTTTGTTGTATTTGGATCTCTCTACAATCTACACTATACAGCACAGTGACTTGTCTGGCATGGAGACTTTGCTGAATTACTGTAAACTGCTGAATCTGGTGGATTTAAAACCATATCCTTCCTCCTCCATTTGAACCTCAGACCCAACAGCAGCCTAATTGTCTGATTTTGAGGGACTGAGGAGACGACTGTATCGTTCTCTTTCCGTTGAACAGACTTAATACACATATTGGTTTCACCATGTTCCTCCTCTTTCCGTTGGACAGACTTAACACACATATGGGTTCCACCATGTTCCTCCTCGGCCTCTCACTCAGGCTGTAATTTGGTGTTTTTAATATACTTTCGTGATCCAAGTATGCTTTCTCTTGCCACTTCTCAGCCACAGAACCTCTTCACAGCAACCAAGACTAAACACAAACTATTTATTCAGTCAGGAACACTCTCGTCATAGATTTAACCATTGCAACAAATGAATATACAGTTTTGCTTGGCGCCGATGTCTTCGCTCTGTTCCCTGGATTAGCCAAGCAGCATGGTAAACTAAAGCAGGGAGCGCAATGCAGAAAACCCCTTATGGGTATAGACCACCGCAACACTTCCGGTTTTCTGAAATCACGGAGAGAGAGCGGGGGAGAAAATGAATGAATGTGGATGAGAGCCTTGACATTAAATGGTTGTAGCAACGGCTGTGGGGGTGCTGGAGACGTTATCGGAACAGAGGAACGGGACCCGTAAAAGCAACACAACAGGTTCAAAGGGGAAAACGCCAACGGTGTGTATTTATTTATACAAACAAATAACAAATCAAACAACAGAACAAACAACAACGACTGTGGTGGTGTAGTGTGGGAAGCCTGATATGATGTGTGTAATTAATCAATGTGTCTGTAAGCTGGTGACTATGGGGGCTTTCTCACTAACCATTCGGGGTCGAATCAGAGCACAATCGCACCAAAATAGGGTGTGATCGTGTCGCGGGTGGGGGTATGTGTGTGTCTGTGTGTATTCATGGAGCGGTGGGATTTACCCATGGGAGTTCCCTCTCTTGCGTTACAGGCTGTGCCGTTGGAGGAAGCTGATTGGCTGGCTGGCGCATAGGGGCGGTGCCCTGGAACCCCGCGAACTCGCTCAAAAGGGAGGCGAGTATTGTCAGCTGGGGGCGAGACACAGAAGGACGAGACCCGGAGCAGAGGAGGAAAGAGAAACCCGAGGACGCCGACTGGTGATATTGCTGGTACACACGGCGCTATTGCTGCTTCCTAGAACGAAAACGGGAGTCGAGAGGACGGTAGCAGAGGACGCAGGGCTGCGAGGACACACGGCTCTTTTTGTGTTTTTACCTTTCCTCCAGTGGAACCAGTTCATAGCGGCGACTGCGGTGTTTCCTCCAGAGTGGAAACGAGTGGAGCTTCAGACCGGAGGGACATTATCGCCACACCGGGCGCCGTGAGTAAAGAACGCAAGACAGTAGAATACGTGCCTAAACAAACGAACTATTTTCCCGAGTGGTAAATGAAGACATAGACAAACAGTGACTGCATTTGAATTAGGAATATTATTAGTGGCGTGAAGCTGAAGATTATCGGAACGGCATACAGTAAAGCCAGTAATACTGTCGAAGACTGGAACCTAGTATTGTGGATTCTCCATCCTCTGTGAACTACCTTTTCTCTCTTTTCTAAATCATATGGAGGATATCTAATCCATTGTGCATTGTGACGAACCCGTGAACGGGGGGAACCTTGCTCTTACTGACTGTGCCTTTCATTACAGGCGGAAGGACATTATTGCACGCCTGGTGCTTGGAGGGCCTAAAACACCCCAGTACAGACCGAACAGTTTTTAGCCCGAAGCCGAGAGGGGCTACGGGAGCGGAAGGAGGTGGCGTCCTTCCGGCCCTCAGCTTCGGGCCCCGGTCATCATTAACCTTTTTTGTATTGTTTGTAACTCAGCGCTTCCACTGCCCCAGACCTAGGTTAGGATATGGGAGGAGTATTCTAGGCCTGGTCACAACCCCTAGCGGTGAACAACACCCACTATCCTATCCAAACCCCCTTAATTTACAGTGTGAACACTTAGTGTGTATTTATCTACCTATATTCTCCCTAAATCATTTGCCGTGGCTCCCCGAGGGATAGTGTGATATCGATACTTATTTCAGGCTGTTTGCAGTGAACCGTGTGGTATAGTGTGATTCTAAGTTGACGTTTGATAGTCATAGACCCGTGTGCAGGGCAGACTCTTTTTCCTTCACGTGTGTAGTGTCTCAGGGGCGGGGATAGGTGGCGTGGGTGGGAGTAACAGTCTGGGGGTGGGTTTACGGGGCATGGAGCACTTCCTCCTTTTAAACTACCTTAGGCTTAAGAGGCGTGGATATTTTAATCTAGTCTAATAGTGTTTAGGTAGGTTTATGAATTTGTATCTTATGTATTAAAGTATTGCCTGTTTTTCTGAAATACCATTATGTAATAAAGTATTGCTTGTTTTTGCTAAACATTCTCTCCTTGTCTGTCTGTGGTCCTGGGGAATCTGTTGTGGTAGTTCAGCTGAGCTCTTTGGAAAGTACACCTGTGCGCTTGCACTTCCTAGCTGTAGACTGGGGTGCTTTTCATTGGGGTCTGGTGACAATCGTCCTACTGAGAACCCTCCCCCCGTCACCGGGGACGCTGATTCGCTCCAAACCTGGACCGCTGGAATAGGTGGTTTCGAGTGCGCGCCAGTGGGAGCGGGGGGCGTGGTGTACAAGCTTGTACCAAAACACGGAAGAGGCATGCTGTATCAACTTGCTGACACACACAACGACATTACTGTAATGCTTTCATGCTTGCTTGAATTTTGGGCAGATAAAAACATACAGCAACAACTGGACAATACCCACAAAAACTATATTTATGGGCAATTTGGCGAGTTCAGACCTCAACCAAACAAGCATGTTGAGCCTCACGGCTCAGTGGATGAAAACATGAAACCAGGTTACAAGCACAAGACTTCCCTGGCTCGCATTAGGCCTGGCAATTTTTTTGCCATTGCTATGTCTACTATACATTGGTTTCTTGTTCGAATGCATTTATTTCTATAGCCCAGTGGTGCCCAACCAGTCGGCCGTGATCGACCGGTAGATCAATGACATGCAATATAATTGACGCAAGCGATGGGCTAATGTTAGCTGCTAACTAGTAATAAATAGGCTAAGCTAACTAGCGTTAGCTTAGCATTAGCGTTAACCCTGGAAAACGCTCAAAGCGGACTCCACGACACCAGTTCCATTCGTGAGAAAAGGGGGTGGGTTATATTGACAAGGCTTGACAACAGAGGTTCAAATATAACTTCATATTTATTGGTTATTTGTTTCTTTATATCAGCATCCAGTTTCCACCACCGTGTGTTCAACTCTTCCTGTGTTGACGTTAGAGCGTGACATCATCGCTACGGCAGCTTACACGCTCAAAACGCAAACCGTAAATGAAACCCGGAGCGCACCAAGACTGCAGTGTGTACGCAAACTAGAGGGGGGAGAGGGAGGGGGGAAGTTCGCACCCAAGGACGGAGCGGAGCTGATTCGACCCCGAATGGCTAGTGAGAAAGCACCCTCAGTGTGTGGGTTTAACAATGTAGATGGGGTCTTACCATGTTGTTATATGTGGTCGGCCTAGGTAGTCGAAAAC